>NW_013666800.1:177274-189286 GCF_000517525.1 Limulus polyphemus
ATGGTGGTCAAGGTGTATCGTTATTAATGGTGGTCAAGGTGTATCGTTATTAATGGTGGTCAAGGTGTGTCGTTAGTAATGGAGATCAAGGTGTGTCGGTCTTAGTGTAAACTAATTTGTCTTGGACTCAGTGGAGATTAAACAGAATTGTTTTTAGAAGTGGTTAAGGTTATTGGTCTTAATGGATTTCATATTATTTCAGTTATATGGTGGAAAGAGATTAACCATATGTTGACGCAATATACATTTAGAAAACCAATATAGGCCTAATAACTTATACTAGTAATTTTATAAACATATATAATATATTTTGATATTTCTCTATATTCATTACTCAGTATTAATTTGCATAAATAAGAAAAAGCACACACATACGCATACACTATATGTGTTATAGATTTTAAAACAAAGTAAAAACAATATTGATGTTTTAAGTTTTGTGTTATTTTTTAGAGCCTCCAACTTATAAAAGCTACTGAAGAATAATCTGTAATACTAGTTCATTATGAACTATAGAATATCTAGGTAAGTTACCATATGATAAACATATTAAATACAATATAATTCTAATGACTGATACGTACATAAAACAGTGGGAAATAGTTTTATGGGTTTATGAATCAACTTTGTTAAAGTAAAATTAACCTCGATAGTTGTTCAGTTGGTGTAAGGTTTATTATTTAAGTAACTAAATATTGACAAGTTTGGAGTGTATATAAGATAAGTGTAAGGTTTATTATTTAAGTAACTAAATATTGACAAGTTTGGAGTGTATATAAGATAACTTGGAAAGTTACAGTGAAACAATTTGCACCGTGCTCTACAAATATGATTATCATTACTATCAAAATGTTAACAAAAGTAAATACTTTTCGTTTTTTTAACGAACGTGTTTATTTTCATCCTTATATTTTCGATTTTTATAACGAATATAAAAAGGTATTTTTTTTACTGTTTAATACTGTTCCACACACACTTGTTTCTTCATAATTCCCACCCATTTACAAAAAGGTTCCAGTCTTTAAACGTGCCAACTATCAATTATGTATAAAAACGTGAGAACTAAAGATGCGTCTAATATCAGTTTTGTAATTACACATGTTCAATTCGTTTTCATTATATGTTACTCTACAGGATTGTACTCTCGAAAAGTATTCCAACAATTGATTACCTTACCTAGAATATACTAAGATACTTTCTTAGAATGTAATTCGCTGTATTTATATTGGCTTACTGAGCATTTCATATAGTTATAGATTTTACATAAATCTTCGTCATCATGTCAACACGGTCCCTTGAAAAGTTGAATATTAACAAAGCCCTTAATGAATACTAAGCAATTTATTAGTTTTTTTTCTAAAGTCATTTTCATAGCGGGTATATTCAAAATATTTGTTCTCTCTTTCGGATTGACTAGACTTTAACACGCAAAAATTGAACTTCCATTTTTTCTACTCGGACTACGGTAAATAATTCCACAAAAATCCATAAACTACCCGTGTGTTGTATACTAAACTACGACAACTCAGCTACTTCTTGATCCATGAACCTAAAATTCACGTATTGATCTCTTAGCTAGCAATATAGGGTTGGTTCTGAAATAACAATATAGAGCACTTGGTGTTGAGTAACCTGTTCGTTAACAAACTTCATATCGAGACTACCCTTAAGCTGTATAAGATGGGAACCCCCAACCTGGACACACATAGCAACTTGTGTGTTGATCCTTGAAGTAAATAACACACGGTGACTCGTGTGTTGATCCTTGAAGTAAATAACACACAGCTACTCGTGTGCTGATCCCTGACGTAAATAACACACGGCAACTCGTGTGTTGATCCTTGAAGTAAATAACACACGGCAAACTCGTGTGTTGATCCCTGACGTAACTAACACACGGCAACTCGTGTGTTGATCCCTGAATTATACTATATACAGCATGTTCTGAACCCTGAAATAACCAATGTACAGCGACTTCACTGCCTTTAAGCACAAAAATATACAATTATTCAATGTCTTTAAGCACAACAAATCATATAATTACCCAGTGCCGTTAAGCACAACAAATCATATAATTATCCAGTGCCGTTAAGCACAACACATCATACAATTATCCAGTGCCGTTAAGCACAACAAATCATACAGTTATCCAGTGCCGTTAAGCACAACAAATCATACAATTATCCAGTGCCGTTAAGCACAACAAATCATACAATTATCAAATGCCATTAAGCACAACACATCATATAATTATCCAGTGCCGTTAAGCACAACAAATCATACAGTTATCCAGTGCCGTTAAGCACAACACATCATATAATTATCCAGTGCCGTTAAGCACAACAAATCATACAATTATCCAGTGCCGTTAAGCACAACAAATCATACAATTATCCAGTGCCATTAAGCACAACAAATCATACAGTTATCCAGTGCCGTTAAGCACAACACATCATATAATTATCCAGTGCCGTTAAGCACAACACATCATACAACTATTCAATATATTTCCAGAATAATTTGAAGAAGTGTGTGATTATTGATCAGTGAATAACGTTATACAGTTTACACTCAGATGTAAAGAAATATTATGTTAAAGTAACCTTATCGATCCAATAGACAAGTATAAATCGTTATATATAAATGTTATACTATTCAAATACAACAAAGAAATGTGTTTTTAGTCCTTTCAAAACTATTACAGGAACTGATTAAATTACAAATAATATGACAGAGAGTAGCTTGTGTGTTATAATACTTGTTATATGATAAGATACATCATCGGTTTTATTAAGTCAATAGATTGTATCGAATGCAAGCAGTATGTTATATGCTCGTGTTTGTTCACTACAACATAAAATGCACATGCGTAATTTTCCGTACACTTCTTTGTTATTGGTCAGTTTAAAAAGTAAGCCAATAGAACTTAGGAACTCTTATTATAACTGCTTTAGATAAAACATTGCCGACTTTAATACAACTAACTGTGACCATGGCGAACTGTTTCATCACAACTCTTAGGAACATTTTTTGGGTGCTTGTCTTCTTTGCTTGTCTTCTTGGGTTTGTCTACCAAGGTTACACCTTTGTCGATATTTATCTCAAATATCAAACATCTGTGGCGATCAACGTAAAGCATCCCTTTGACCTTTTATTTCCTTCAGTTACCCTCTGCCCCCAGCAACCGTAAGCACTTTATATATACATAGAGAGAAAAAAACACAATTAACTCTTGTTGAGAAAAGTAGCTGGTCCTATAAAATGTTCAGCCTTATTTTTATTGTTAATGTTTTTAATCAAGAAACTCAAACTATAAAAACATGATAACACTGTTTTGATATATCTCAAAATTCCTTTTACTGAGCATCTGTATGGTGTCTTTGGTAAGATTCCCCACGTGTTGCTTATCTTGTATAACCTGGTCCATTAGGCTTTACGAAACCTAGTACAGTAAAAAATGAAATTGAATATATTAAATATGAAGTGTAGATTTAAGCAACTGGTTCCGATATAACTTTTTTTTCTTAAGTGTTGTATGTTTATTAGCTAAAATATTTGTTTGTACTAAAAGGATTGAGTTTTTGTTTATTTACAGCGTGAAGCTCTCGCCTTGGTGTAGAAAAAAGCCAGATACTTGTCGACATAGAACGGATTATTTGGACTATGTAAGTGAACACAATTCTCTTTAGGCTGAATATTCTTCTACCTCGTTAAATATGGTTAGCTGTTATGACTTCTTCAATGATAATTTAATGTACAATTTACAGAAATAAAAGCTTCTGTATGCAGTCATGTTCTAAAGAAATGAAACTAAATTAATGTGAGACTCGATGGTTTAGTTAATAGAAAAATATCCCCAGCAAGAAGTCCCCACGTTCGAATTCCACCTCATCTTAGATTAACCTCATTAAATTAATAACGTCAAAGAGCAGTTTTTCACATATAATATTTCTACACAGACAGTTATTCTGACGTAGTATACAGTGTTTTGGAATAAATTACTTTTATTCTATCACAACAAACACGATTTTTTAAAACCACTATAACACAAGCGCTTTCCCAAGACACCGGCAAATAGGAGAGTTTGGAGAATTCGGGTTTAGTATGGTTTCAATATGAAACACATTTAGCTATGAAATAACACTAAATAAAATTAAAATTTTAAAATAAAAATAAAATTACAAACTTCTTATAAAATTCAGGGTGTGAGTAGTGAACGTTACAATATTCTAATTGAATTAAAGACTTTAAAGGCATTTTTGTTGTTAACAGGAAATCTACAGAAGTTTTTACAACTTTCGACAACAAGTGCAGAATTCGGGGAACTATACCGAAATGGTGGAGAGCAGCTTTCAACTTCAAGAATTTATTAAATACTGTACTTTATGGGGCACCGAGAACTGCAAGTAGGTTGGAATAATTATAGTATTTTTTAAATGAAGATTGTAAACTAATGTAAAAACGTTGAATTCTGTTACCTTAATAATTAATTAGATAATATCATCTTTTGTTGAACAGTTATTCTGAAACCTATAAAAGTATATTTCCACATTTCTAACAGACAAACTAGAGTCATAATGATTTGTGTCTTAAATTTTTCAAAAATCTGCACAACCTAAAGTAAAGTCAATACAAAGCGTTTGGCTTTCGAAACAGCAGATTATCATAAATACGAAAGTCTGGAAAACAAATTAAAATGATAATAGCAAGTGTTGGTTGAAGTAGTTTATGTCATTAAAAAAATGAGACAACGTATTGTCGGGTGAAGTGGTTAATGTTGTATAAAACAGAGTTTAATAATAACAACAATAAAATAGGATAACTTAGTGTCGGGTGAAGTGGTTTACATTGTATAAAACAGTGTTTAATAATAACAACAATAAAATAGGATAACTTAGTGTCGGGTGAAGTGGTTTACATTGTATAAAACAGTGTTTAATAATAACAACAATAAAATACTTTGTAACTTTGTTATCAAATCCAGAATCTCAAAATAGAGATATAAGCGGTCAACACCTGCAGTGGATTTTTAAATTTCATTCCAGACCTTGGAACCATTTCTATGACAATATGTTTGGCAACTGCTACACGGTAAATGCTAAGTGGAAGAACCAACTGACTGAGCCTCTTAAAGCTTTCTCAGAAGGAATGAGCGATATTAGAAGCCGTCGTAAGTAAATTTAGTTTATAAGTAACCACGTCTGTTGTATTTAGTAGTTACATTTTCCACCTCAGGTGCTCCAAATTCTCTAAATATCAGCATATTTTTCTTAGATTTGTAAGCAAAAACTTAAAACACTTTAAAAAGTATATTTACTTAACAGTGAGAGCCCACATTTTGAGAAAATAAAACACATAATATGTTTTTAAGGAGTTGGTAATAACTTCCTGTTGTCATTAAGTGCAAGTTTTAGCCAATGTCTGGTGAGATAATTCATAACCCTAATAATGATATCAAGTGCTGCATTTGAACAAATTTTTATTGTTGTTATTAATGAAGGTTTTCGTAATTGACCAGAACTAAACATCGTCTTCTACCTTGATAAATCGGAGTTCGTTGATGGTAACAATGCTATTTTAACGATCCAACCTCCAGATAGCTCACCGAATACCTGGCAAGAAAAATATGTTATTTACCCTGGATCAAAAACAGAGTTCACTGTCACCATGGTGGGTAATCTCTCAGAAACATTAAACAAAATGTAAAAATAAAACCAGTTCCAAGATAAAAATCTCAGCTGATTCTGTGAATTTATAGATCGTTTAAGTTGTAGCACAAAGAATATCTCGGCCTGATGTTTTGAAAGATAAAATTAATTAAATTTTAGTCACACAGACTTTCTTCTGTCTATTTTTCTAAAAAACAAACCTGTTAAATTTTAGTCAGGCCTATTGTGTTATTATTTTAAGATGTACTGTAAGTTACAGGACCATAATAACAAAAGGATGAAAGAATTTTTTATCCAGATCCTCTATTTAGTAAAAGCTGACAGAAGTAAAAATAACTAACAACGAGACGATGACACCAATTTTTGATGGCCACTTTACACAACCAACAAAAAGTAAATTTTAGCTTTGTTTTGATTTAATTTAACTTCAATGTGTATGAGTACTTTCTAGAATACTAGACCAGTCACATTAACAGAAAGATATCTATGATTAATAATTAAACTTAGGTGATTGTATAGACTGCTAACCAGGGCACAGATTGATATCCACATAAAAATAATTAGTAGTTAATAATCAGAAGTAGAAATTGTATAGACTGCTAACCATGGCACAGATTGATATCCGACAGAAATATAGTTAGTAATTGATAATTAGACTTAGATGATTGTATAGACTGCTAACTATAGCACAGATTGATATCCGATAGAAATATAGTTAGTAATTGATAATTAGACTTAGGTGATTGTATAGACTGCTAACCATGGCACAGATTGATATCCGACAGAAATATAGTTAGTAATTAATAATTAGACTTAGGTGATTGTATAGACTGCTAACTATAGCACAGATTGATATCCGATAGAAATATAGTTAGTAATTGATAATTAGACTTAGGTGATTGTATAGACTGCTAACCAGGGCACAGATTGATATTCAATTGCCATAACCTTACAAAAAGTACTTGAGGACACAGTACAACCCCGGATTTTCCAAGAATATTAAAGAAACTTAACTGTAAATTATTTAAAAGAAATTAGCAACTAACTTTGCTCCGTAAATGTAATATAATTCTTAAACGGTTTAAATCAACGATGTTACCTTAATACAGCTATGTTCCAAGATCGGGTCAAATAAATAAACACAAGATACAGAATAGCTTTAACGATCTATATTTGAAGGTAGTTGAAACAAAACCAGGCAACATAGGACCCTTCAGGATACACACAGCCGTTATAACTTCATGCGCACGTAGTATAGAAATTCAGATAAATTCACTCATTTTCGGATTCAGCGTACAGTAATTACCGTAGAACATGTAAAAATTTCTATACAATAAAACCACAGCAGGCCTGTGTTATTAGCAAACCTTTGGGTGTCTATAAGATTGGATTAGTGTAACAAATTATAAGAAGTACGTTCTAGAACAATGATACCCCCTTTAGCTCACCAGGTTCTGTTCCTGGTTTAGGATATAAGATGGCAATTTAAATGTTATTTGCATTTCTTTTACATATACTCACGCACATTGTGTGTTAAAATACAGTTTAAATAATATGCACAAGAAATTTGGAACAATCTCGAACAAAAACTTTGATATTACGAGAAACAAACAGACTTTGTTAAAAGTTTTTTATGTGAACTAACACTGTATTAAAATTCATCATTTCAGTCGACCTCTCACTATTTAAAAACACCTTATCCAACAAATTGTACAGACTATATAGCGATGGGAGAAATTAAAGGACGGCCGGGATTTCTGGGACTGGAGGTGAGCTTGTCTACACTAAGTATTTACATCATCAGGAGATAATTTATGCTGTAAAAGATAAAACAATTGTACTCCAAAAAGAATCATAAGAGTTCATAGCATCTTGTAAGAGTTTAGTTATCATTAAGCTTAATATGTTTCACTGAATTTATCTAGGTAATTCTGTTTCTAAAAGAAACCGTTGTTTATCGAACAGCAGTCTCATCTTATATACTTATGAATATAAGATTGATGCTTTTCATCTTTAAGCCTCTAGTTTTAACATCATAAAAATTCAGTTGAACTATTGCATTCTATCATGATGTAAGTTAACTTTAAGTATCATATTCTATCATGATGTAAGTGAACCTTAATGTAACTTTCCTGAAGTTTCAGTTTAGCATAATGTAACTTACCTAAACATTCCTTAACATGATGTATCTTCCCTAAGCATGATATAGTCTCCTCAGCTCTAACAATAAACCAACTTTTTTGATAACTGTTATTCGTGTAAGGAAAATCAAAATATTTTACAAACAGAGATAATGCTAAAGATTAACTAATGTTATAAAATATGTTGAAAGTGTGATTCAACGTTTTTGGATCCTATCATAAAGAAGTAAGATAAGTCATTGTCTTAACAGACTTGCATGATGGAATGTGAAGCAAACCGAACATTCGAGAAGTGCGGATGTATGGTGGAGGCTCCCTATACGTTCGTTCTGGAACGAAGGCTACCCCTCTGTGCTTTTGGAAGCACAATATCTGGTATCTCGCCATCGAATTACTTAAATATTAGGATTAAGTAAATCATAGAACTCTTTTTGTTGCTATGTCTCTAGGATATGCATGTGTGTATGTTAAATATTAGGATTAAGAAAATCATAGGACTCTTTTTGTTGCTAAGGGCTCTGGGATATGCATGTGTGTATGTTAAATATTAGGATTAAGTAACTCATAGGACTCTTTTTGTTGCTATGTCTCTGGGATATGCATGTGTGTATGTTAAATATTAGGATTCAGTAAATCATAGGACTCTTTTTGTTGCTATGTCTCTGGGATATGCATGTGTGTGTATGTTAAATATTAGGATTAAGTAAATCATAGGACTCTTTTTGTTGCTAAGGGCTCTAGGATATGCATGAGGGTTAAAATGAACAAAATAATTTATTACAAGGGTTTGCCCTTTTGTTACATTTATTTATTGATTTTTGTTCACTAAAACCTCCAAGTTACAGTTTTCTGTATTGTTAGTGTTACAAAGATTGTGAATACCAGAGAAGTTTGTATACCTAACTTTTCAGCTACTAAGCTATCCTGTCAGCCTGTCACTAGATTCAACATTCCAGCTACCTACCTATCATACTAGCGGTCAGCCTGTCACTAGATTCAACATTCCAGCTACCTACCTATCCTTCTAGTGGTCAGCCTGTCACTAGATTTAACATTTCAGCTACCTGCCTATCATACTAGCGGTCAGCCTGTCACTAGATTCAACATTCCAGCTACCTACCTATCATACTAGCGGTCAGCCTGTCACTAGATTCAACATTCCAGCTACCTACCTATCATACTAGCGGTCAGCCTGTCACTAGATTCAACATTCCAGCTACCTACCTATCCTTCTAGCGGTCAGCCTGTCTGTAGATTTAACATTCCAGCTACCTGGTATCCTTCTAGCAGTCAGTCTGTCTGTAGATTTAATATTCCAGTTACCTATCTATCCTTCTAGCAGTCAGTCTGTCTGTATAATTAACATTCCAGCTACCTACCTATCATCCTAGCGGTCAGCTTGTCCGTAGATTTAACATTCCAGCTACCTGGTATCCTTCTAGTGGTCAGTCTGTCTGTATAGTTAACATTCCAGCTACCTACCTATCCTTCTATTGGTCAGTCTCTCTGTATAGTTAACATTCCAGCTACTAACCTATCCTTCTAGTGTTCAGTGAGTCTGAATAACTAACATTCCAGCTACATACCTGTCATTCTAGTGGCCAAAGTGTCTGAGCGTCCATTTATCTGTCCGCCAAGATGATTAATACTATGCATACATATGTAACTATTCACTTAGTGGTCAACTTACCTAAATCATCTCCTTCATATCCAACAAACCAGTTATCAGCTAGCTAAAGATAACCACACCACAGAACGAGAGATGATGAAAAATTTCCACGAAGCACGTCTTGAAGATACAAATTTATGTATTCTTAATTTGGAGAGGCTATGTTGGAAAATAAGTGTTTAGAAATGCTGTCTAAATGTTTTTGTGGTTGGACTAGGTTTCTCGGCAGAAACGGACTATGTAAGGTCGATTACTAAGTTGGATGAAATAGCCATAAGTACTTTGACCCAGGTAATCGTCCATGCTCTCCTTGACCTTATGATTGGATAATGTCTACCTCACCTCTTTTTAATATTTCATAACACTTCAACCGTGAAAGTTCTCAGTTGAAAATAAGATGTAGTGAACATCAAGGTTCTGCTTCTTATATTGATAAGCTGTTTCCATATCATTGTAACTTGGAACTTACAAACATCTTATAATATATGCACACTAGAGCAGTGCCTAGCTCTTATAAGTCAAGTAAAATACCCATCTTATGGCAGCTGTTTCCAAACTTATGGACCACAATAGTATCGCAGGGAAAGCACAATAAAACATAAACATTTAAAATTATTTACAAAATAATGAACAAACAAAAAATATAAATCCACTACTAGACTTTACCAAAATATATTATAGCAGTCTATCCAGCCCTCTTTCAAATGAGCATGGCTCCTTGAAAACTGCCTAGCTACTTAGGTGGGAACTTTGGGAGCCCCTGTCTTATGTTTGATGTTCTAAGCCAGGTATTATATGCACCTTTCCATATAGATCAGATTTTCTAAGCTTAACACCACCTTACCATATAAATGAGATTTTCTAAGCCTAACACATTTATATTGAACGGCATTGGTTATTCGACTTGTTCGTTGTTGTTTTTCTATAACCTCTGCTGAGCCTTTATGTTTTAATTTATTTTTATTTTTTCTTTATTATTGTCCAGTTAAAATGAAGCCTGTTTTGTTTTTCCACATGCATACATTGCCGTAAAGTTCAAAACATTGTCTGGCACTTTGTCTATTGCGTATTTAACAGAACAAGCTCTAATTTAAAGAAAAAATTTAAAAGCTTCAACGAACACAAAGCTTGATATATTTCTTTGTTTTCTAGATCCTTGTGTAAAGGAAACTAATGGAATAGGAACAAAAACTAACAAAATATGCAGAGAAAAATGCCGCTTGCCTTGTCTGTGAGTATATTCGCAATACATTCTTTTCATATTGATAGAACTAGGACTTGTACTGAACATATTTTATACTAAAATATCTTGATTCATTTTTTCTTTTTTTAATTGATGGTTATTGTTAGTTTGTCTCTTTTCTGGTTACACAAATAAGTACCTCAGTGGGATAGCGGTAAGTTTAGTTAATTACAACGCTCTAAACCGGGGTTCGATTTCCCTAGGTGGGCACAATAGACAACCAACGTGACTTTACTCTTAAACAAACAAATACATTTTTATAAGTAAACTTTTTATTAAACAGTCAACAGTAAAATGTATGATTATTAAAACTTTCAGAAAAAAAATGTAAACGAAAGTGCACTACTTTTGGAAGTTCTAGTAGTCACTTAATACCAGCAGATACCATTGGAGTAAGCTCTAACAAGTCCATAGTGTATACTTAGCACCAGTAGATGGCGCAAAAAGCTATTTGTTAATTAAATATTAAAGTGACAGAAGTACACTACTAACTTCAATTCTTTGCAGATCACCGGTAAGGTTGAACGTTTATAACGCTACAAATTGGGGTTTGATGCCTGTGGTGGACCAGTGTGCATATTTGGACTTTGTTTGATATTTCTCTAACCCTAGTATTTATTGTAATAAGTAAACATGCGTAATTATTCGAACGATAATCGTTCTCAAAATTTTAATTTGATGTTTGTTTCATTAACAGGAAAGTGAACTATGATATAATCAAAGAAAAAACACAATGGCCAAAAACGCTAGACGTAAGTTGAATTTTAGCTATCTGTTTATGAATCATCTTAATAACGAATGATTATACCCTCTTTGTTCTATGGAACTAAACTTCACCAAAGCCATAATGGAAATCATAAGTTTTAATCCAGAAAGTTTGAAGATGGTAAATGTTTTTTCAAATCCATATAATACTACATACCTAAATCGCTTTTCTTGAAAATGCTTTATCTTTTTCTATATTTCTAAATACAATATTGGTGATTTGAATAATCTGCGTGTCGATGTATGGAGTGTTGCGGGGGACAATTGAACATTGTCCAAAACAGGTGATGCTTGGAGTATTTTAATTTAGAGATAGGCTTGACTTGTAAATTGTCCAAAACAGTCGATGATTGGAGTATCTTAATTTAGAGATAGGCTTGACTTATAAATTGTCCAAAACAGGTGATGATTGGAGTATCTTAATTTAGAGATAGGCTTGACTTATACATTGTCCAAAACAGGTGATGATTGGAGTATCTTAATTAAGAGATAGGCTTGACTTATACATTGTCCAAAACAGGTGAT
>NW_013666800.1:190213-194229 GCF_000517525.1 Limulus polyphemus
GAGAACGATGGAAGGATGAATGATGTGGGGTAGTGGTTAAAGACAGATTACGAAATGTAAAATAAAACAGGGTAGGAATTGTTTAGGACTTTTTCGGAAGGTTATAGAGTTCTGAAAACGGAAGAACACATTTTATCAGATGATAAGATGACGATGTATGTTAGACAGAAGTAAATCTAATGTTACGCTGAGGCTGTTAGCAACTACAAAAGTGCATATGGTAGACATATTAATAGACAAAGAAGGAGTCAGATGAGAGAGTGAGAATATTACTTAAAAATGTCAATCACTAGACGACAAGAGAGAGAAAGTCGATCAAAAAAGAAGGAAGGAGTCAAATGGGAGGGGTGAGAATGTTACATAAAGAAGGTTCACAACCCAAAAGTTCTCAAGCTTTCAACACTTCTCGAAATCAATAGTTCTTTTCATTAGAAAGTTAGCAGAAGAAACATGGATTTGCTGAAATCAACGGTTCTTTTCATTAGAAAGTTAGCAGAAGAAACAGGAATCGCTTAAACTTTTTCAGACCTCTCAGATCCCTCCTATGAAGATCCAATAAACTCTTACATTAAATAAACTGTAGCCGACATATCAATGAGATGGTTGATGTGAGAAACTAACAATACCTATATGATGGTGATGTTGAAGTAGAGGTGTTTTTCTGACAATACCTATATGATGGTGATGTTGAGATAGAGGTGTTTTTCTGACAATACCTATATGATGGTGATGTTGAGATAGAGGTGTTATGATGGTGATGTTGAAGTAGAGGTGTTTTTCTGACAATACCCATATGATGGTGATGTTGAGATATAGCTGTTGTCAGAAAAACACCTATATGATAGTGATGTTGAGATAGAGGTGTTTTTCTAACAATACCTATATGATAGTGATGTTGAGATAGAGGTGCTTTTCTGACAATACCTATATGATGGTCATGTTGAAATAGAGGTGCTTTTCTGACAACACCTATATGATGGTGATATTGAGATATTGTTTTTCTGACAATACCTATATGATGGTGATGTTGAAATAGAGGTGTTTTTCTGACAATACCTATATGATGGTGATATTGAGATATTGTTTTTCTGACAATACCTATATGATGGTGATGTTGAAATAGAGGTGCTGCTCTGAAAACAACACTATCTAGATTGATAGAGTAAATGATACGACTTATTAATACTAGCTAACTAGTCTTTCTTTGAATGATCATAAAATACTCAACACCTATTAATTTGTTAAAATATTTTTTGGAATCTTTCGCGCTTCTAAATTTCCTTCTCTATTTAATGAGTTTAATGATCTTTTACATTTAGGAATGGCCTTTCACTTTCGTCCGAGATGCCCATGGCATAAAAAACGTCACCGAAGCACAGTAAGTTTGATTGTTTCTTTTTGAACCACAATTCAATTCTCACCTAACACAAAAATTTAGCAGGTCTATATTTCATATACGAAGTAGTCATTGGCTTGTCTGAACATTTACAACTATTCATTAGGGTTAGTCTCATTTTTCAAACCTAATAATAGTTTGAAGCTCCAGATGAAACATAGAAACATTTCCCATATTTGTGAATGAAAATAACATGCGTTTCTTCCATCTGCATTACTAAGATTATGTTGTTGTTTTCTTTAGTATTTTAGTGAAATAAATGTCTTGAGAGTTAACAAAGCAGATACTTCATAACTTTAGAACTAAGGAAATTACTAGATCACGTGTGTTAAAGTATTGATAGATAGCAATGTTCTTTTCAGACAAAAATTTGCTTTCGTGACTGTAACTGTTGGTAACAAGGAGCACGTGATCTACAGCCATCTACCAAAGTACCAGGTCAGTGCTATTTAAACTGGTAATATTTTATTCGACGTTTTAATTGGTATACGAGTACTTTGAAGAGAAAAACGATCCAGGCAATTGCCTATTGTACGAATGGGTTGAATCTACTTATTGTAAGAAATAAATAATCTAACTTAAAATATTGAATGTTTGCGCCGAATTGGGGCTGGGTGTGGCTTATAGTTGGTATGTCGATGTACGGAATGAAAGTTCAGCGATGTCACTGAAAACTTTCCGCACTCCCTGCTGTGTATTATAACAGTAGCAGTCAATCTTCTTATCTATTCAAAACCGGACAAACCCCTTATAATGTCAGTAATTTAGGGAACCCTAAATCTGTGTGCCGATAGATAAAAATGCCAGCCTATCAGCCGAATTGATATTTTCAACAACTAATGTTTAATACTTTGAATTTGACTCTCAAGAAAAACAACAGAAAATTCAGTGATCTACAGAAGGGTTAATTTACATCCTCTAACTATATGGATATCTATGATGTTAAGCACTCGGAAATTAAGTAGTGCCTTTACAAATTTCACAAGTCAGTTAACAGGTTAATTTACATCCTTTAAATATATGAATATTAATAACGTTGGACACTCGGAAATTAACTGCCTTTATGTACTTTACAAGTCAGTTTTTTGTTTGTTTGTAGTTAAGCACAAAACTACACAATGGGATATCTGTGCTGTACCCACTAGGGATATCGAAACCCGTTTTATAGCGTTATAAGCATCAGGCTAAGTTAAACCCTGTAAATCTTATGGTTGTTTTCATTAGCAACATTTTAACAAACTATATAACAAACAGCGGGTTGAATTCAACCCTGTAAGTTTTACTGTTGCTTTCATTAACAAGATTTTAATAAACCCATATAACAGACAGCGGGTTGAATTCAACCCTGTAAGTTTTACTGTTGCTTTCGTTAGCAACATTTTAACAAACTATATAACAAACAGCGGGTTGAATTCAACCCTGTAACTTTCACTGTTGCTTTCATTAACAAGATTTTAATAAACCCATATAACAGACAGCGGGTTGAATTCAACCCTGTAAGTTTTACCGTTGCTTTCATTAACAACATTTTAACAAACTATATAACAAACAGCGGGTTGAATTCAACCCTGTAAGTTTCACTGTTGCTTTCATTAATAACATTTTAATATTTTATGTATACTTATAAAGTGTAGTATACTTTATTTCTCTTCTTTTTTTAACTATGCAGGATATCGAACTATTCAGTTACATAGGAGGATACCTTGGTATGTGGCTAGGAATGTCTATTTTTCACATGTTTGACGTCATCGTGACTTTCACCAGTTCCGTGAAAAATTATGTACTAAAAAAGCGAAAGATGGCGCCACAAGCAGATCATAGTTTGTCAAGACAAAAGACTACCGAACAGACCGCATATTCAATTGAGGTTCACAATTATCCTTAACTGTTTATTTCTTTAAGTAGATGGAAACTATCTCGTAGTTGTATGTGTATTAAAAGTAGTGTCCATGATATGAGGACTAAACATTTAAAATATAAGGAAATTCAAAGCACAAAATAAACGTTTAAGCTATTTAGAAAAATGCTGATTAGGATGACAAATATAGATTTTTTTTAATAGAAATATTTGCACATTATTACAAAAAAAATGAAATTTATTTGCATTATTAATAAATAAATTTGTTCGAAGTTACGTTTTAAGTTGTCTCTTGAAATTTCTCGCAGACGTTACACGTATATTTGTACAGAACAAGCCTTTTACTATAATATATTAAAGCCAACAGCATTATCGATAGAATTCCTCTGATATTGCAAATAAAGCTCGTTTTTCCTTGAATATGTTAAATAACTCATAAATGCAACTGGCCAAAGAGAAAAAATAAGAACTTGGAAACTGATAGAGGTGATTTTAAATGAAAAAATACATTAAAGTAATAAAAAAAGTTTGTAAAGATTAAGTGTGATGTAGGAATGGCAATTCCAAAAAGTACAGAAACAAGGTAGGGATGAATATACAAAACCATACAAAAAATCACTATATAAATAGCCACATCTTTCCAAGAATAATTACTATCTATAACTGAATGTTGAATTTCTGTCAGCTGTATGAATTCAGGTTTGAATAAAAGCATTTAAACTGAATAGTGCTATATAATCTTACATTGGCTAATAACCATAA
>NW_013666800.1:194629-199144 GCF_000517525.1 Limulus polyphemus
CATTTATTGTCTAAGTATTTTTATTACTTGTTTTCTCTCTTCTTATTTTTTAAAACAAATTCACTGAAATAAGTTGATAAGTGAATACTTATTTAAATTTAATAATTCAATCATTTAATAATACATTGTTCATATCAGTTTCTATAATTTTGGATTACGTTGGGGGCCACTGAAACTGGAATGGCTCCTCCAAGACGGTACATGTCCCCCAAAGCGCTGGAACTACGTTAAAGGGATATTTATAGAACCTACGCCTTCCAACTTCATCTCTATTCACTACATGTGTACACAATCAACTCCACCACATAACGACCCAGGCCATGAAGTATGATACCACGTATACACCACCAATTCCCAGCCTTTGCCCACTGAAAATTTGAAGACCATCATCATTTGATGTCATTTCATTTCAGCCCGAGGGGTGAACTTGAAGAAAAACAACAACAACATACGCGTTATTTCATTCCGATTTCGGGGATAGGGGACCGGCGGGCATTTAGAGGGTTACGCCCTCTCGTCGAGCAAGCAACAAAGATAGATTTTTTACTTCATTAATCCACCCTCATAGAGGAAGTATAAACAAAAATACATCTCATGAAAGTGTCGTTACAGATCTGGATAGTAATAAAAAATAGTTAAGGTTAATTACTTAAATTACATACACAGAAAATTAGTAATAACAAACAAAAATAGTTACTAAACTTAAAAAAATAAGATGATCTGAACTGATAAACATTAAAAATCAAACAAAATTATCATACCAAATTACGACATAGGATGTAACCCTAAACATGTTCACTCACCAAATGCCCAGAGTCGCGATAAATACTATAAAAAATCTGACAATTTGTCTCGTAACCGAAACCATAAAAAATCGAAATAAATTTTAACTTTAAGTTGAGCTTTAAAAGATATTCACAAAATGAACACCAACACCACGTGATAGAACCTTACTATGAGCAGAATAAATCACAAACTTAGCTATACACAAACACAAGTGTAACAGTCTGAGGTGAGTGGGACTCAAATAGGGTAAAACTCCAACCAAAGCTACGGCCTAATCCTATGTTGAACAAACTGAAAACTATATTCCACATATCCTGTACTCTGGAACATTGGAAAAACAAATGAGCAATAGTTTCTCGATCCACACCACAGAAGGATGATGAAGCATATGAGCCAACTTAGCATTGGTGGTCACAGCAAGATGCCAAATAAGATAATCTAAATTACAATACCGATAACCAACAAAAGAATCAAAACAACCTTTCCAAATAGACGGCCAATGAGAAGCACTTCTCCAAAACTGATGCAGTAAATGGAGGTGAAAATTATACTGTAAAACAATAAATATCTTTCGCAAGGTAAGGCCCTGAAATAAACTAAAATCTAAACCATTATTACGTGAAAAATACAAAACACGTGTGGGGAAGCTTCCCCCGGAAGGTAATCGAGAAGTAAGTAAGAATGTCTAATCTTGGGGTAGAGCCGAATAAACTCCTTAGTGAGATCAATATTATTAGACAACACCAATTCAATAATCGCCGATTCCCGGAGAAAACGAGGGATAACCTCATAATGTAAATGACGAAGTCGCATGATACCTGCTGCTACAAATTCAGGATATTAAAATGTTTACCTACAATTATCCCCTTAATGAGGGTTTAGAAACAAATATAGAAAAAAAATGGAAAATATAAAAAATAAATTTAAAGAAAAATAGACCGCTATATAATATATTGTTTTCATTATTAAGAAGCTGGTGTTTTTAAACTCAGACATTAATAACATGAATATAAGTATGTCAGTTGGATAAATACTTGATCTCCTTGATACCTTGAATATTACTTTAGATTATTATTTATTTATTTATTTATTTTTACTGAAATTATTTTGGCATATATCGTGTTTGTGAAATAAATGTTGTGAATTAAATTTATATATATATATACATAAATAACAATTTGTGCTGCCATCTAGCGATTGACAATTAAACTGTTATTTATGAAACATGGAAATCATATATACTTGTAAACCGAACTCACTGCTAAGTAGTAGTTTTCCTTTTTATTATTTCCCCACAATAATAAGTGTGTTAGAAGAACATAATAATATTATTGTTATACAAGTTGTGAAACATACTTGATAATGATAATTAGGTGCTCACATAAGGTTATAACTCAACTTTATCAGCTATTTATAAGCATGATAGAGTAATAGATTGAATGCTGTGCCATTATTTTCTCAGCCCATCCCTACATACTAAGCACTACCGCACCGTACTTAATGATAACTTAACATCTGAACAAAAAATAATATTTGGTCCTTTAAGATTCTCCTTACACGCCTACTCTGAGAAAAATAAAAGTTTAAGCCCTCCCTTTATTTTTCAGGAAATCTTAAATTCCTCTCTTAAATTCTTATAAAGTGTTAGTCTCCACTGCTGCTAACGTCAACTCATTCCATGAGTCAGTTAATTCATAGCTGAAGCATAGCCTGTCCTTTCCAACTCTTAAGATAATGTCTTCTTGTCTTCAGAATATAGCTCTAAGAAGTAGGAGGTCTTTATCCTATCGGTCCTATGGATAATCTAGCAAATGTCAGTAAAACTTTCACTCATTTTCTCAAGACAATGGTTGAAATATCTTAACCTGTTTTTATGGGACAATCCTTCTGTTCCCACATTATTGAGTGAGTTCCCATGTATAAAAACTGTGGGGTACAAATTATGATAACCCAAGTGGATAACCATACACTTAATATAATTAAAGGTTACTTGTCATTAGTTGTCCAAATTATTATTCTATAATATCTTAACATCTTCATTACAGCTAGAAATACCCAAAAGTTTAATGTCACAAGCAATATTTGTTTATTTACTAATTATGCATCTACTAATATCATTAATGTAAATAAAAATATCAGAGGCCAAGCACTAACCCATAAGGTACTCCACTAGTAACAAGGTTCCAATTTTTCTGGACTTCATTAATAACAAGTTTATATTTAAACAATTAACTAGTCTTCCCTCCCCCCACCGATGTGATCCTAACCAATCTTCTGTTTGAAAATCTAAGTCAACCCAGATTACACCCTTTCCATCTTTCAGATAAGAAGCATCATCCTCGATATTGTTCAGAGTTTTGTCATAAACCAACATTTTCTTTTCTTAATAGTATTTTCCCAGTTGGATGCAAACTTATTTTTTATTGGAAATTTCTTTCAGATATACAGGGTGGCCCAAAAGTAGATAAACAGTTGATAGCTGTTAATTTATTTAACGACACTTTACACATGACATGGAATTAGAACATAACAAAACGTTTTTGGACAACATGGGGCATCTTGGATGTTCCATCCTCTAAACTAAACTAAAACTATTAATAAATAAGTTTTAAAAGAATCTTAAAGTCAGCTTTTACTATTCATGTACTTATCAAGCTTTCTTTTAAACTCACTTAAATTTACTACCTCCGCGACATTCGAAGGCAACCCATTCCAAAGGCCAACCACCCTGTTAGAAAAATAAAACTGTCTTAGCTGAAGATGACTTCTACCCTGCCAAAATTTACACTTGTGTCCCCTAGTCTTACTATTCTCATGGTTAAGTGTAGAAAAAGATGATGTATCAACACTATCAATTTCGTTTACAATCTTAAACACCTCAATCAGATCCCCCCTAAATCTTCTTTTTTAAAGAGAAAACAATTTTAGAGAGTTCAACCTCTCCTCGTATGACAACCTTTCCATCCCAGGCACCATTCTAGTAACCCTTCTCTGAACCAGTTCCAACAATTCAATGTCTTTCCTAAGGTAAGGAGCCCAAAACTGAACATAATATTCCAAATGCGGCCTAACCAGTGACTTATACAATGAAATTATAACCTATTCAGACTTGTATTCAATATTTCTGTAGATACAACTTAAAATCCTATTTGCCCTACCACTAACAACAGCACACTGCTTGGATGGCTTTAGAGACTGATCGACTATTATACTAAGATCCCTTTCCTTCATAACACTATTAAGGTTATTCCCATCAAAATTATACTTATGATTCAAATTATGATAAACCATATGCATTGTTTTGCATTTATTATAACTAAAACTCATTTGCCACTTATTTGCCCAATCACTAACTGATCTAAATCCTTTTGTAAATCAGTAGCATCCTCTTCACAGCTATCAACACCCAAGACCTTAATATCATCTGCAAATTTAAGTATCTTATTGACCATTATTTCATCTATGTCACTGCACTGATGTAAATCAAAAAGAGCAAAGGTCCTAAGACTGAACCATGAGGTACCCCACTTGTGACATTAATTCAGTTTGACTAAACTCCATTTGTAACAACCCTCTGCTTTCTTCCATCCAGTCACTTTTCTAACCAATTAGCTAACTTATCCTCACGTCTATAGGGCTAATTTTTTTACAAGCCTTTTATGTGGCACCTTGTTAAATGCTTTCTGAAAATCCAGATACACCAAATCTACTCTTTTACCATCATCTACA
>NW_013666800.1:199811-208653 GCF_000517525.1 Limulus polyphemus
ACCATCATCTACACAAGCAGTAACCTTTTCAAAGAATGTCAAAATATTTGTAAGGTAAGATTTTCTCTTACTGAAATCATGTTGACTATCTAATAAAATTCTAAACCTTGTTAAATGACTTTGCAAAGTATCTTTTATCAGAATTTCCAAACCTTTTCCCACAACTGATGTAAGACTAATGGGTCTATATTTACTGGGACACTTTATATCACCTCCCTTGAAAAAAAAAGAGTTACATTAGCTAACTCCCAATCCTCTGGTGCCTGCCAACTATTCAAGAACTGGCAAAAAATAGTAGCAAGTGGCTGACATATCTAATCTTTAACCTCCTTCAAAACCCTTGGGGAAATATTATCTGGCCCTGGAGCCTTATCGTTCTTTAAAATTTACATTTTTTCTTAACTAGCTCAGAATTATTGCAGTAATCTTGTTCGATCTTGTTTCCATCTAAAATTATGGGAAAGTGAATCCCGCAAGTGTTCAAATTTAAGCTGTTCACACAATCCTGGAGTCTGTCTATTCACACAACCCTGAAGTCTGCCTGTTCATACAATCCTGGAGTCTGTCTATTCACACAACCCTGAAGTCTGTCGCTGTTCACACAATCCTGGAGTCTGTCTATTCACACAACCCTGAAGTCTGCCTGTTCATACAATCCTGGAGTCTGTCTATTTACACAACCTTGAAGTCTGCCTGTTCATACAATCCTGGAGTCTGTCTATTCACACAATTCTGGAGTGTGTCTGTTCACACAATAATGGAGTGTGTCTGTTCACACAATAATGGAGTCTGTCTGTTCATACAACCCTGAAGTCTGCCTGTTCACACAATAATAGAGTCTGCCTGCCACATTTCTGCATACTTTCTGACACAAGTCTGTCTGTCCATCAAGTTCTGTAAATGCGTCTGTGATGTACCCTTTCATTTCGTCAACATTCCGCGATTTCCTACCGTACACTTTGATCTTCAGTACTCCCCAGAAGAAAAAGTCTGTATGCAGCTGTATACCTACTTTTGGGGCACTCTGTAGAATTCTTACACCTAGTTATGGAATTAAATGCTATAAGGTACTTTAGAAACACTTGCAACGTTGTTAAACCTTTCTAAATAAAAAACTACTTAAATAATTTGGTATCGAATTTTAGAAGGGCTGAGCGTGACCTACTGGTCAGCATGTTGGGTTGCGGGTCAGAAGATTTACAATTTGAGAAGCAACATGTTGTAGAGCATGCTTCGAATTTTCAGGGTGTTATAGCCCTGACAATAAATGTCATTCATGACTGGTAGATACACTCTAGTTTAATAAGATAGTTTAATAAATGTACGTTACTATATGAAGAAACACTGAATCACACTTACACAAGTCTTATAAGAAAATTGTCAGTCGAGTATATTTATAATTGTTCTACATTTTAATATAAATCTGAAAATAAGACTACTGACTTCAAAGTGATTTAGTATGATCAGTGAATTAAGCGAAACTTTCGGCATGGTCGACACTTATAGTTAAACATGTATTTTCTGCATAATTAGAGAGTTTGGCAAGAAAATAAACATAGTTGGTTTTATGGCATTAAGCCAAAATGTCAAATCTGTTCATTATAGCTCTACAAGACATAGAAATAATCAGAGAGATGTATTATCATGTATTTAAGGAAGTTTTTTGAAGAAGAATGTTGTAGCATCTGAAACTACACAATTCTTTCACATTCATAGGAATTTATGATGTATTATCAGCATGTTTCCAGAGTTTAGGTCGATATCAGAAGCGTCTCCAGAAAAGATTCAACCAAAAGAGTTGTGGTTTATTTATATAAAATACTTCTGTGTGAGAAGTCAGTTGAAGTACGAGATTGTGACGAACATATAGACATCTTGTATAATAGTCCTCATAACAGACTCGTATTATATAAACATATTTATATAAGAACCAAAATAGCTCCATACATATCCAATGAATGTTTAACTTGTGTTATCACCCACAGTTTATTTAGTGATCTTTAAATAAAAATTTGCAAACAGCAACATTTGCTTCATGTCAATGATTCTGTAGTGTTTTATTAAAAGGTCGACGAAAACACACATAAAAGGGATCCAGAAAGTAAAAGTAACATCGGGGAATATTGTTTAGTTTCTCGTAAACGAGATGGAACTTTCGGGTTGTATAGGATATAAAATGTCTATAATCGGATATTCTGTTTACTGAATTTTTGTAGCAATATTACACAGAATACAGTACAAATCACCTGTTGGTATGGCGCCCCCCAGTGGCAAAGCGATATGTCTGCGGACTACCGACGCTAGAAAACGGATTTCGATACCCGTGGTGGACAGAGCACAGATAGCCCCTTCTGTAGCTTTGTGCTTAATTTCAAACAAACACTGTTGGTATGGAACTGAAGGAGACTACGTTCACTGCTGAATCGTCTGTATCTCTTTTTTTTAACTTTGTTTTCTATCTCTAGATCAAACTGTCTATATGTTTTGATTAGAAACGTTATATGTCATGAAATGTTTAGAAAGTGTCGGAATCGTCAGTGTTTTTTTATCATATCTCAAAATATAGTAAACTTAATAAATAAAGAGCTAAATAAACCTCATAATTATATTTTTGTTTGTTTGTAATTAAGCACAATAGGTTATCTGTGCTCCGACCGTCATGGGTATCGAAACACAGTTTCTACCGTTGTAAATCAGCAGACATACCGCTGTGCCACTGGTTGTCTGTAAATGTTACTATTTTATGTTTATGCCCAACACACACTTTACCAGTTTGTTAATTACTTATAAAATCCAAACTTACTACACAACAAGGCCAAATTAATTTCAACTAATTTATATTAAAACTTTCATGATTTTTTCCTACTTCACTGATATCTCCGGAACCAACTATCATGTTGCTGACATAATTATTATTTTTTGCTTAGGTTTAAGTACGTGGAGAAAGCGCCTCAGGTTGGTCTCACGTGTGAACCTACCTCTCAGTGACCTGGTTATGTTATTAGGCAAGTCTTATCGCTACTACGCTGGCGTGGCTGTAAATACGTTATTCGCTGCTACCCTTCACTTCTGCCAGTTGTGGTGTTTACTTTCTGTTTTGGATTTTAATTTCAGAGTTTCTTTCCACAATGTGTTGATTCAATGCAACTTAACTACTGTGACACAAAGTAAAATGACCCTCCCTTGAGAAATTCGTAGTTTCCAACGAGTTAGGGTTCTTCAGGCTCAGCCTAACCACTTAAAGTTAAACCAGGTCGGTTGGTTATGGATGTTCAGCGAGGGTAAGCAATGAACAGGAGTTTAACTATATATATGTATAAATAGCAATCTACTCATACAGAACAGTTGATTCTACACGGCTAACCAGCAAGTCAAAAAATATACTGTGAAGAGAATGTCCGAGATTAACCAAGATGTATTTACAACAAAGGTTGGTTTTTAAACTTTTGATTTTATATTCGTTATCATTTCAGGTTTAATTTTGTATTAACATTAGTAATATTGATAATTCTGTTTAATTTGTAAACGCACTCTTTTAACTTAGTGTTTTTTATCTTGTTTTTTTTAGTTTGTTGCTTATATAATTTCGAATAAGTCACTACATTTTCTACTAGTTTGTATCTATGGTATTTTAATACGTCACGCTACTAGTTGTTATTTTATGGTGCTTTGAATCATTTTATGAACCAGGTGATGGTCTATGTGGTTGTTTTAGTCACTTTACATCAGTTGGCGTACTGTATAGTGTCTTGTATCTCTGCACCATTTGGTGTTGTGTGTAGTGTCTTGTATCTCTGCACCATTTGGTGTTGTGTGTAGTGTCTTATATATCTCCACATCAGTTGGTGTTGTGTGTAGTGTCTTATATATCTCCACATCAGTTGGTGTTGTGTGTAGTGTCTTATATATCTCCACATCAGTTGGTGTTGTGTGTAGTGTCTTATATATCTCTACATCAGTTGGTGTTGTGTGTAGTGTCTTATATCTCCACATCAGTTAGTGTGGTGTCTTATATCTCCACATCAGTTAGTGTGGTGTCTTGTATCTCTGCACCAGCTGGTCTACTCTGTGGTGTCTGTAATCATTATCTGCACCGGTTTACATACTGGTGTTTCAAATCAATCTTGGCACTAGTTTAAATAAAAATATTAACCCAAAACAAATTATGTGCAGTAGATAAATGATAACTAACGGTATATACCAAGTAAAAAAAAAATTTAATGTAAATAAAAATATGAGGTGGGAACATAATTTAATATTTTTATCATCAGTATCTGGTTATCTTTATAAGTAAAAGTAGTAGGTTTCGCACTGTGTGTTTTAGTCAATGAAAGTCAATATTGTGACAATTATTGACTTTTGTTTTTCAGATATCTTCTAAAATCGACAGGTGTTCATCTGTTGGGCGACTAAAGAGAATTTCTGACGATAAAGAGGACGACCATGAAAAGCAACAGCAAATAAACATGCCACTAGTACGTAAAAGGAATGAAATAGGTGTGATTCTTCGAGCATTACAAGTAGTTAGTATTACCATCGATGTATTGTACGAAAAACTTGAAGTTTCATATTCTTCAACGCATGCATTTTTTCTCTGTACTTTTATTCAATATAATCGAAACTTTTTATCATACGTATCTCAAAGGCAAACTTTTATAGAAATCAAGAAACTTACCGAGTACTAAAACTATTCGAAAATATACGTTTGTATAAAGTTCGCATGTATTAAATTATTGCTAAAATTTAAACTATCGAATAATTCATTTCTCACCTACAGTGGGTTCAGGAGGTCACCATCAAGAACTAGAAAAACGGGAGAAAGTGTTAGCCTCAAAGACGTCGGTAAGTTCTTCGTTTAATTATAAATACAGTATTACTGAGCTGTCAACAAGAAGAAATAGAAAAACGGGAGAAAGTTTTAGCCTCAAAGACGTCGGTAAGTTCTTCGTTTAATTATAAATACAGTATTACTGAGCTGTCAACAAGAAGAAATAGAAAAACGGGAGAAAGTGTTAGCCTCAAAGATGGTCGGTAAGTTCTTCGTTGTGTTATAAATATTGTATTATTTAGCGGAACGAACTTTTATATATGAAACACGCACATATTTGTATACCATGACATGAACATATATTGTTCACGGGATTCATAAAAGAATCACGACGATGCTGTCAAAGCTTGCTGGTTGTGTATACAAAGATTCCTTTGCATAAATACAAGCTACAAACCGCCTCCGCAAGGCTCGCTGCTTGTATATTTTGCTATGGGTGTGTGTACATGTTCAAGATACGAAGAGCTGTAGAATAAAAAATGACAGCTGACATGATTCCTGTTTAGTTTCAATCATTGCAGAAAATCTGGCACAAGGGAAAAAAGCAGCTGTTTCTAAAGTGGTAACGGATGCCTTTCCATAGTTAATTTTTCGTGATACTTCAAATTCTGAGGCAGTCCTTTGGATTCTGTTCACCATCATTTGTAAGTTGAAAATTTTGATTGAAAAAACGCTTTTGTACGTTTACATTCTGACTTAGAACCGCACATGCAACGACATGGTAAGACTTAGAATGCCTTCGATCATGTATTGCTTGAATGTTAGGAAACAAATCAACATTTCCAAATGTCTACTGTTTGTTGTGTAGATTGAAAGACATTCTACTTCTTGTGAAAGACCGTTAAGGTTTAAACAAGGTCGGTTGAGCTGATATTATTGTAACATGGAAACGATTTATTTCAAGCTGATTTTTGTGTTATCTCGGTCTGAAACAAAATACGTCATTCAACAACATAGTAAAGCTTAGAACCACTCGTACAACAACACGGTATAAGTTGTAACCCGTGTGCAACAACACAGCAAGACTTAGAACCACATGAAAAACAACATAGTAAAGCTTAGAACCACTCGTACAACAACACGGTATAAGTTGTAACCCGTGTGCAACAACACAGCAAGACTTAGAACCACATGAAAAACAACATGGTAAGACTTGAACCACGCGCACAAAAACCGTTCTATCGTATTCAGTATATAAAATTATTAGCGATACGTAGAAGAAAGTCTGTTTTAAGGTTGCAGATAATCGTAAAACGGGTCATTTGATTGTGAAATTGATTCCCCTAAAAAAAAGAGCACGGAAGAACGTGAGGTTGTATTACTTGTATATAATCGGGCATTTTCCTAAAGATACATTCTTCTCGTTTGTTGAGAACGACTCTTGTTTCCTGTGTTAATACTTCTGACAACAATGGAGCTTTATTTATTAACCGTGAAAATTGATAACATAAAAGTTCATACTTCACCAAGTCAATTGAAGTGTTGTGTTAGGTTGAGAAACCCCATTATTCCAAGTACTCAAATATATAACGTTTTCCTCGTTCACCTGCTATACTTAATCACAAGTAAATACACACGGGCGCTTCTTACAAAGGAAATATTATACCTCGGTAGTTGTACAAAACTAAATGTGGATTGAATTACCAATTACAAGTTAATTTTGTAACGAAGCATCAAAGAGAAGTTGACTAATATTAAACATTATAATTTGGTGGCATTTTTTTTATACAATATTCATTACAGATTTTCCTAAATTGCTTTTAATTAAAAATTAGATTCCTTTATATTATCACTGTTTAAACTTTTACGTTACCAAATACTATATTCTCATCTATATTATAATATTTACCGAAATTTTTACCTTACTGATAATTAGATTTACTTTTATATTATAATATTTACTGAGATTTTACCTTACTGATAATTATATTTACTTTTATAGTATTTACCGAGATTTTACCTTACTGATAATTAGATTTACTTTTATATTATAATATTTACCGAAATGTTTACCTTACTGAACATTAGATTTACTTTTATATTATAGTATTTACTGAGATTTTACCTTACTGATAATTACATTTACTTTTATTTGTTGGAGACTGGAACATCCATGTAATAGAGAGATGTTTTTATCTAACTAGACGCTATATTCCACGTACATCACGTGCTTGCCCATAACACGATAACCATTTGTTGGAGAATGTAACATCCTTTAACAGAGAGATGTTTTTATCTAACTAGACGCTTTATTCCACGTACATCACGTGCTTGCCCACAACACGATAACCATTTGTTGGAGAATGTAACATCCTTTAATAGAGAGATGTTTTATCTAACTAGACACTTTATTCCACGTACATCACGTGCTTGCCCATAACACGATAACCATTTGTTGGAGAATGTAACATCCATGTAATAGAGAGATGTTTTTATCTAACTAGACACTATATTCCACGTACATCACGTGCTTGCCCATAACACGATAACCATTTGTTGGAGAATGTAACACCCTTTAATAGAGAGATGTTTTTATATAACTAAACTCTAAATTCCACTTATATTACATATTTGTCCAGAATACTGTAGCAGTCTTTTGCAGAGTAAAATATCCAGGCACGGAGATATTCTTGTATCTTTATACCTCTTGGCTTTTTTTTTTTTATAAAATCAAAAACTGAGTTTGTGTCATGATATCTGGTTTAGTGTTCATGTTATGCTTTAGCGTTTTCACACTACTATTCAACTGTAGAAGCTAAAATTCCTTTCAGCTTTTTCAGTGCATCTTTTGTTAATGTTCTTTATTGTGACAATGTTTATTCAAGACTTTGGGCAGCACGTCTTAATCACAACAATAATGTCCCTCTCTAGATTTCTGAGGTTTTCCACTTCATTAAATAGTCCACTCACTAAGGATATAAATAGAGCAAAATAACTTAAACTGTATTGACAGGTGGCGTTCAATTTATTCTTAGAATAAATGGAAAATACGAGACAGGGTGGTAAAAACCAAGAAAATGATGCCTGATCTAATGGAAACGTCGGAGATAACGCCAACTAAAGGAAGTACAAGTGGTAGTATGGGGTCTGAAAACCTATGTCAACATGCTCCAAACATGATAATTCCACTAACGGATAGCTGTAGCCCTGCATTTCCTTGCGTTTCCGATAGCTTCTTGAGACAGCTTGGACTGCATAAAGATGATCCCAACAGGTAAATACTAGAATTATTTCAAAATATATATACAGTTATTTAGAGCAAAATTTGGAAAACATACATGTGCTAAACTTTTTCATAATTAATCACAACTTTAAGGCTTTTTTAAAACATCTAATGCCACATAAGACTAATTCGTAAATTTCTTGAAAACCTTCCAGTAATCCACAGAAACTTCCAGGGTTACACAACGACAGTTGTTAGAAGTTTTATTTTTTCGCTGAGTATTTCAATTTCCTATAAATTTGTAAAATTCCACAAGCACATAAATATTATCTTTAGAATTGATATTTTTTATATATATCCTGATATTCATATAGACTTGCGAAATTTCAGTAGAACATAAACATTGACTTCAGAATTATACTTTTTTTCTGTTTATTTGTGTCTCGTTACATTGTAATGCGCCCCCAGTGGCACAGCGGTATGTCTGCGGACTTACAACGCTAGAATCCGGGTTTCGAGACCCGTGGTGGACAGAGCACAGATAGCCCATTGTGTAGCTTTGTGCTTAATTACAAATAAACATTGTAATGCTCTAGTCCTGTAATAGAATGTCATTATAAATACTGTAATATTTCTTTACTATAGTAAGTAGTGTCTTGAAATTTGTGATTGTAATACTTTTCACTTTTCAATCACCTAACATTCGCTTGTTTTACATTTAAAACCCAAGTTATTAATTTTCTTTAAAAAAATACACATTTAATTGTTGTTTAATAGTATGTAGCATTTATTTAATTGCTGGTATTTCGAATACTTCAAATTTGTTTTATATATTATTTTATATATTATTT
>NW_013666800.1:209092-209988 GCF_000517525.1 Limulus polyphemus
TATAGAATAATATATATGTATATATATACGATATACACAAGCCATGTGTAAATATATCTAAATAGGCATGCACAGTTTAGTTCAATTGAATGTGTTATTTATAACAATAGTAGTTTGTTTGTTTTTCTTTTAAAACATAACTACTTATAATGCTCCCTAAATAATAAAAAAAATAAATTATAATAATGGATGAGAGTGAAAACGCTTGTAAATACACGACGATCCCTGTTTAATATGGAGCAGAATAAGGCCGTTTCAGGCTTAACTTTAACAAATAAAAAATCATTTTTGAATGCTTGCCTTGAATGCAAATGTGCAATGCGCTTGACCAATCAGAGCGCTTAATGCAATTAGCGTCGGTAATCGCCTGATTAAAATAATCAGGAAAAATAAAGGAAAAAGCTAATGAGCTAATAACACAGCTGGTTGTTATACCCGGCGGTTTAACAAGTCAACTGCAACCTCTCGATGTTTCGATTAACAAACCCTTTAAAACTTTAATGAGAGAAGAATGGAACAACTAGATGCAGCAGGAAGATTTTGCTACGACCCCTACAGGACGAAGGAAGAGATCGATGCTTGCTTAGGTCTGCATGTGGGTGAAGAATTCGTGGGAAAAAGTAAGAAGTGATATAGTGATTAAGTCATTTAAGAAATGTGGTATCAGTAACGCAATGGATGAGACCGAGGATGACATTCTCTTTGACCATAATATTGGATCCAATGATTCCTTTCCAAGAGACGGTGAAAGCAATGAAGATTTTGTTGGTTTTGAACCAAACTAAATAACAGTAAACCTTTTTTGATTTACGGCATTTTCTTATTTTGGTATTTTGAGCTCTTTTGTGTTTAGAACAATATATACTAATTTTTAAAGTATCAAATTGAATTTTTGT
>NW_013666800.1:210637-217356 GCF_000517525.1 Limulus polyphemus
TGTCTTCAAAATAAGGGTGCGTCTTATATTCCGAAAAATACGGTAGCTTATTTTTACTATAGTGCGCAGCCCCTAGTGACATGTATTACGAGGTCACTTAAATTCTAATGTGCATGGAATTCACAGTATTTTTTAATTTGGAAGTCCAAAATCTATTTTAGGTTTAATTCAAACAAAATATTTAAGAGACTTCTTTCTCAGACATGATAAGTTCCATATGATCGGGTTCGATCTTAAAACGTATAAAATCAATTATATTATTGACTTATTAAAAACGTGGAAGCAAAGGCATGTAAGTTAACTTTTTTCTTTCTTGTGCTATGCTTTGTACTAGTGTACTTTTGTGTGTATTTTTAACACAATTTTTGTGTATAAACATGGCATGCTGTAATTTTTAAGAAAATGTTACGTCTCTGGTAGTTTGTTAATTTCCCGTAAAAATTCTTTCCGAAGAACTTCAGCGATGCAAGTCCTTTCTTAAATAAAACTAATTTGTTCTTTCTCAACACAATTTTGCAATACACAGAATTTCCACAGTCACTTTAACTTAAACACACGCTATAATTCACAACGATTCACGCACTTTACTTACGGTCACTACCGCTCACTCGACTCGATTATCTGTCTCTATATCTCCCTATCTGCCCTTATCTATGCCGTCACTTCTCACCCACTCTATTTGCCGGGCTTATATATACAAAAATAGAGGGTGCATAGTAAAAACTAGAGTTGCCAGGAACAGACATGATCCTTCTAGAATCTCATGACGTGTTATTAGCGTCACGTGACTTCCGCTGTCGTAACAAAAGCACAAATTTATACAGTTATACTTGTCATAAGATATTAGTACTAGGCCTATTACATTTTTAAAAACTACACTATTTAATCAGTTCCTACTATTATTAAAAGTCCTTTTGGGATTTTCAAGAATTAGAAGTAATTGGTATGAGGCAAAACGCGTCGTCGGCAATGGATATGACGAACATTGGTTTAAATGCAATTTTATACGCCTTTCTAATTGTTGAAAATCTTAACCCGCGTGTAATTTCCTAAAAAAAATAACAAAACAAACATTACACTAAATACAATTGTTATGGGCTTTCTCAACTTATTTAGGTTTGAAATACGTATGCGCAGTTCATTCAAAAACCATATGCTTATAACTTTGTGAACACGCACCGGACGTTTCTAGATAACCAACTAAGTTTGCCTTCATTACAACGTTACTTTACAATAATATAGCTTCAGTTCGTTTCATAGAATGCCATAAATACCTTTTAGCCATCTTAATCTTTAGTATGGGTTTTATTCTTCGTTTTTGTGAGTTTCTTTGTTTCAACTCGTAAAACCTTGTCATACACTGAACTCTCATAACTGTTTCATACTCCGTACACTGTTATACATATCATTACTAATCTTATTTTTACTTTACGTGTAATTTTATTAAATAAAGTTACGTCTACGTGAGCTTGTTTGTCTGATCGCGTAAAATGTTTTTCAAATAGACCAGAATTTATCTAGCTAACACGTAATGCATGCAAGAAAGCATAGCTTAAATGCCATGCGTGAAAATGATAGAATAATGAAAATTCAAGCGAAGGGCATCAAAACTACCGCAAATGTTTTGCGGGTCGCGGCATGTTTAGTTTAATACTATTGGTATAAAAAATAGGCTTAAGTTTCATCAACAGTCGACAGCAAATGAAAAAAATAAAAATAGGGGGGATATAGTTATATACTATTTTTATTGTTTTTCATGTATATTCTTGATCTATTATTATAAAAGTAACTAAAATGTAAAATTAGAAACTTATCAGGTTATATAATAATAGATTAGGTAAGATAATGAAAAATAATAATAAAAATTCCTCATGAAGTGTGCTCACTAGCAGTTATATTAACGTGAGCTGTACGTTCATTGAGCGACACTAAAGATAGAACAAATCAGAATTATAGGCAAATTAGGTAGGTTAGCATCATTTTCTATGAAAAAAAAAAAGGTTTTATTTCTTATGAAGGAAGTTTATAAGTTCAATAAGTACTTATTATTAATCCACTATATGTTAAAGCATTAGATAAACATTAGATAAATCATAAAAAAACAAACTATTTTAGGATATTTCAAAAATTGAACATTGTAATTATTTGTTTCTTTCCTAAACTATGCTTGCACATTTTATCTGTCTTAGTAATGGTGTGGCAGCGAACAAAAGGAGTGGTAAAATAAATCTTTCTTCAGTAATAGTCATTAATTTTTATCTGGAGTCTGATAGAAAAAAATTATACATAGTAATATATCATTGTTTGAAGTTTTTTTGTTTTTATACTTATTGAATGCACAATCTTTTTCCAGCAATGCATCTTTCACTGAGAAGGAAATTGAGGTAAGACAATGTAAATTAAACCAGTTTTCTGAATGTTAATTTTTCTAAACGTTTTAATGCATTTCATAAATGGAACCATATAATTGATCTGAATAAGTGCTTGAAGCATATAAAGAAAGATACCTCTAAGTTCAAACTTTTAAACTAATAACTGTTGTTCTAATACTGTAAACTTATTCCAAAAACTTGTTGATTTTTGTCCAAGTGCAAAATATAGACACATTAATTGCTCTGTTAGACATAACTGCTAAACCCTTAGTCCTACAATGCTGTTTGGTTATTCACCAAAGACTCTAGTCAGTGCCTATTAAAATCTGTTACTGCTTTAGAAGTTAAACATTTGAGCAAAATATTAAAGCCAAGTATAAGGTATTTATTTACATAGTTGTAAAGAAATACTTTTTTACTTCTTTTTTTAAACAGCAAAAACAAATTCTAATCAAAGAGTTTTATGAGAAAAAAGGAGATACAAGGGGTATAATCATATAAACATGTAGGGGAACAGAAGAGTCAGATTTTTACTTGATTATCTAAGACAGAAGGAGGTGGAAAGTTCTGTTTATACAGCTTTGTGACATAACCACCAGCATTCATATGGAATAAATGTCTTGTGGGTTACATATTTTAAAATACTAGCCATGTGTGGAAGTTTATTAAGAGTAATATTCAGAATGTTATCAGGGTATGAAGCAGGCTAGGGTTTTTTCATTTGGATTCTATAACATATGAGGTAATTTTGTTTCATTTAACCAGTATACTAACAGGAAATAAACTGAACTCATATTATCAGAATGCCCATGAGGTGAGCTGAGTTTGTTTGACCAGAATGCCCACATGGTATGAAGCAGGTTGAGTTAGTATTATGGGTATGGGAACTTTGGGTACTTAAGGTGCAGAGCACCTTGTGGCTTGATGTACAGGGGTTTTGTGGTATTATAAGAAAAGTGAAATTAAGGAAATTACTAGCTTTGTGAATAGAGTTGCCACTTGCCCAGTTTCTGACTAGAGAATCTGTTTTTAGCAAGTTACCCTGGTTCTTTGAATGCATGGTTCCTAGAATATATATAGTTTCAGCACTCCAACTACAGGAATTGTTCCATCATTAATGGTTACTTTCTTTTTTGTGCTTTCCATAGAATGTTGTCACTAAGACTAAGAAAATATGGTACTTTTTTTAAGGACTTTAATTCTGTCTAGCTCATGCTGGTTTCTTCGTGCTGAATGTGTGGCATTGCGTTTTCCACCTTAGATGATGACTTCTTTTACAATTTAGATTACAAGCATAATCCAAAAATTATCTCAGTCATGATGTAAAGGTTCTGCTTCTAGCAGTGTGTAGGCAACTAGCCAACTGTCGTTTTAAAAATAGAGCATCAGCAGGTATTTTTAAAATCTTTTTAATTACACTCCATGTTTCCAGTTTTGGCTACTACTTATGATTGTTTAGCGTCCAGCCTCATGACTTTTAGTTCAAAATATTCTCAATAGATTACTATAGTGTTACTTTAATATTCCTAACCACTGTGTCCACTCTGAAAACTAGACTTGAACATGTGGATCACGGTATACCTTGATACATATACATTTCTATAATCGTGGATATCATTTACACTTGCAGATGGTCAGGATTTTTGTCTTTTTTTGAACACCTTTTCCACTTTAATATTTAGTTTTTATCCAGAGGCTAGTCATAAATTTGGAACTAATAAATTTTTGAGTTTCATTTAAATCACATGTAGATTTATACCTTTAATTGAACACATTCTCTTATATCTTTTTTAGATAGTGATTTTGTTAAAGAATTAAATCCAAAGGATTGCAGCAGTCACTTTTAGAGTTCTGTTGACCATGTATTTGGACATTGTTCTTGTTTTTGTATTCAAAACTTAATGGCCTGTAAGACCAAAGGCTGTCCTTGTGTGAAATTGAGTCATTATTTGTGTTTACATATGGTGAGATTACTTGTGTATAAAACATTAAAAGTATGGAACTCTATTGTTTTATTAATTAATGCAGGTTTGTGGTAAAAAGTTGTTATTACTACTATAATTTCTTGTGATAAAGTAAACTTTTTCAATTAATACCATTTTAAGCTTAACTAAGTTTTAATAAATGTAAACATACTAACAATTTACCATTCTCTGAAAGTAAGACTTCAAATATAAATGGTCTTTATAAGTTCTCAACAAACACAGATTCCTTTGTGAATAAACCAGAAAATTGAATACGTGACATGGCACTTATATAATGTCCAAGCAACCTTATAAAGTGATCAAAAAAAAAAGCTTGGATGTTTGCTTCTCTCATGACCCAGTAACTTTACAAAGTGATCCAAAGAAAATATAGATGTTGCCTTATCCTGTGACCTTGACAAATAACATACAAAGTATAGATTATTTTTAACCCATGCCCCAATGAACTTAATAAGTGATCCAGATCCATACAAAAGATGGTTGATCCTTTATTTCATGTCCTGCTCTAGTAGCCTGAAATGATCCAGATAATATATATAGACTTGTGAAGTGATTCAGACATTGCATAGACATTTCCTCTTCTCGGTAATCGTTTCTTAGACAACTTGGTGTTAGTATACAGACAGCAACTATTGGTTACACATCCAGACAAAGAGTGACCTAGAAAACTTTGTTAGCAGAGTAAGAGGCTTGACATGGATTACTATGGGTGATATAACTAAAGCATCGTTTATTTTCAATATTACAAGTAGGAACATGTCATAGCTTCATTTACCACAATGTAACACTAATTGTTTGAAAATTTGCAATGCTATATTAACTGTTTGTATTCTATTTTATTTCACAGAATATGATATTTTATCACAAGTTTTTTACTCTTTTTGATATTATACACACTTGGTGTTCTTACACATAATATTTTGATTCAATTACATTTTTAGAACATGTTTAATATTTTATCAAACATTTTATATTAAGAATGTAATACAGGTTTAGTGTTTACTTGTTTCTCACCTAATTAGTACTATAGGTATTGTATGTTCACAGTAAATTATACATTACATTTTATTTACTGCTTTTCCATTTTCTACTTCAAAATTACTTCAGTTTGACAGTTTCTCTTCATTATATCTGTAGGTCAGCTAGTTAATGCTAAATTTATGTGCAATGTTATTTTTTTTCTTGAAATATTTCTGAAACAATAAATATTGTTTTTTTTTTTTGTTTTTATTTTCAGAAAAAGTTTAGTAGTTTGTCACTAGCATTTAAAACAGACAAGCTGACTTTGAATAAGAGGCTAGAGTTACAGCAGCGACAGAGAGATACTGCTGAAGAAAATATTGAAAGTGAAATTCAGGCTTTGAGAACATCATTAAATGTAAGTTTTTTTTTCACTAATATTCAAGATTCTGGCTACCAGCAAAAATTTGTAAAGATATTTTAGGTTGATTACTCCAAACTTAAAATTATATATCTGTTCCTTCTTGACATTGATTAGGATATATTAATAAAGTTTATAATTTTGAATCCAGAAGGTATGAATCTGTAAGTGTTTTATATTGCAAAGAATTACACTTGAATCTGTTACAAAAGTAAATAAACCAATGGTTACTTCATGTAGTAGGGTATTCAGTGTGTATATGTAAGAGAACAGTTGAAATAAAGTAAAATATAGAAAAGAATGTTTTTTCTTTTTTTATAAAATTGGGATTAAATTAATATTTTTGATAAGATTTAATCTAAATAAGGTGTGCAAATCATAATGTCAATGGAGTATTTTAAGTGATCTTTTTCCATGTTTACTTAGACTCTTAATCAGCTAAGTACTTGTCATGAAATGAGAGAGCTGATCTCAAACACTCAACAACAAGTGGATGTTTTACAACAATCTACCTCCAGGGTATCGAGCCGAGCTGAAGTGTATGGTGCTGTCCAGCAGGTACTCTTTGATCTTTCTTTTTAACATATTCACAGAAAGCTTTATATCTAACTTTTTGTGTATATCCAGGTTATCCAGTAGAGCTGGGTGTTGTGGGAAAATGTGACTTGTAATGCTTTTGTCAAAAATCTACTGATTAAATAAGGAAATATTTTTTAAAAAGTTAAGAATTTGTTTTTATCCAATGAAAATCGTTAACATTACAACCTGTGTCTTAATTTTACAGTTGTAGAAGTCGTACAACTGTTGGTGGGGTTTAATAAATGGCGTGCATTTACTGCTTCTACAACTGTTGGTGGGGTTTAATAAATGGCGTGCATTTACTGCTTCTAAAACTGTTGGTGGGGTTTAATAAATGGCGTGCATTTACTGCTTCTAAAACTGTTGGTGGGGTTTAATAAATGGCATGCGTTTACTGCTTCT
>NW_013666800.1:218077-219516 GCF_000517525.1 Limulus polyphemus
ACTTTATTACAATGGTATATTAGAGTAAAATCCCAGTTACTGAGACTTGTTTTTGTACTAAATATTAAAAATTACCTCTAGTAACTTGTATAGTTTAATAAAATTCCTTCACAGTATATTAATGCAAAGCTATGAAATTCACTTACTTATATGTTAATAACTAGTATAGCTGGTTTTTAACACAACACTTACGAAGTTTTGCTTACTGTGAAATACTAACATGCTCTTATTAACCATTTTAAGTTTAGCGCCATTAGACTTGCACTTACTTTCTGGGTGACTGACAGATCTGTCATTGGTTGCTGTTCTTAGAATATGTCTGTCAAATTGAATTTATCTCAGACGTATACTTATTTCTTCTGTTGGGTGTAAGGTACAGTCATTTCTTAGAAATCATTTAATTATTAGTGCATTTATACAAAGAAATATCAGCCTAATTTATAATAATGTATTATGTTTAGGAAAGGATTTTAAAAATATTTTTACCTTTTAGCAAGATTTTAACAAAATTGTATTGCATATGTAACAACTAATGTTTAATAAAAGGCTTAATAACTAATACAATTGGAATATAACTAGTGTTTCTGCATCAATGGTTTTGAAAAGGTATTCATAACACCTGTTTTTTGTTTTATATATTGAGACCCTGCTTTAGTTCCTAACTTTGTGTTGAAAGTATCTATGTTTTCATTCAATGTTCAGTGATTACTCAATTTATTTTTTTCTCATACAATCACGTTTCACATTTTTCTGAGTTGTTTAAATTTTTCAAATTAAGCTGTCAAGCATAAACAAACATGTTTTATACTTAGATGTTTGATATGAAATTCTAATTAGTTGCATGTAATAGTTTAAAAATATTTATTACAAGGATAGATGGTGTGTTTTCTATCTAATCAGATTGTTTGTTTGTTGTAGGTGCCTGGCTTCTTGTCTAATTCTATCAACCTACAAGCATATAAAGAGGTACACTTAGACAATATAGTTTTCAGCTGTGAAACTTGAGACATTGTTCTACAATATAAATACATTATTATTAAACCATTGGCAGTATAGATTTTAACTGTAAACATTGAGACATTGTTCTATAATACAAGTGCATTGTTTCTAAAACATAGGCAGTATAGATTTTGACTGTGAAATTTGAGACATTTTTATACAATACAAATACATTATTGTTATTAAAACATAGGCAGTATAGATTTTAACTGTAAACATTGAGACATTGTTTTACAATACAAATACATTATTTCTAAAAAAAAGACAATAGTGAAGTAAAGTTTTTAAATGAAAAACTTAACACATTGTTATATAATGTAAATGCAGGCACTCTTATTACTATAAAGTAACCATCTCACTTAACACATTGTTACATAATGTAAATACAGGCACTCTTATTACTATAAAGTAACCATCTCACTTAACACATTGTTACATAA
>NW_013666800.1:220363-241263 GCF_000517525.1 Limulus polyphemus
ACCATCTCACTTAACACATTGTTATATAATGTAAATACAGGCACTCTTATTACTTTAAAGTAACCATCTCACTTAACACATTGTTATATAATGTAAATACAGGCACTCTTATTACTATAAAGTAACCATCTCTGCAAATCTAAGAATCTCGTATAGTGCTCATTGTAGTTGTTCGTACGATTGCAAAGAGTCCTATTGTTGATAGTAGCTTAAATTGGTCAGAGAAGCCAAGAGGAATCCTGAGAATACAAAACTGATTGTTGACTAAATGACCTGAAACTTGAAGACAGATGAGTAACCACATTACCTCTAATTTTGCTATTTCAAGTGTTTTTGGTTGATGAGGTTTCGTGTGCAGTTTTTCTTCATTGGATAACTTGAATCTTACATTATTAATTGATAACTTGAATTTTACCTGTATTCTTTCATCTATAGTATTTTACTTGAATCTTACCTTACATATACAGTACTTTAACTTGAATCTTACCTTACATCTAAAGTACCTTACCCGAATCTTACCTTACATCTAAAGTACCTTACCTGAATCTTACATGTATCCTTTCATCTAAAGTTCTTTACTTTCAACATTTGGAGATATAGTACTACAACAGAAGCAGCCAACAGGTAATAAGATTCCATAATTGTCTACGAAGCTCTTTTACAATGTAGTAATTGAACAGATACTCTGGTAATTGGATAATCTGACAAATGATATATAGTAATGATTACTTACAGTACTATAACATAAATATATAGATTATCTAACAAGAAATATGTATTGATAGTTAACTAAACACTATAATCTAAACATTTTAAAAGATACTCTGGTAATTAGATTATCTAACTAATAATACATAATATTGGCTACTTACAACTGCATGTTTTAAGCTTCACTAGTAATTAGGTGATTTAACTAATAGTGTTTAGCAATGGTTACTTAACAGTGTATTTTAACCATTTCAAAGGCTTCAGTTACAATTACGAAATCTAACATGCTGTGTCTGTACAGTGAAAGATTTTTCTATCACATCAAGCATGTTTGTATACAGTATAGAGAGGGGATAATCACAGTTTATAAGAATGATATATATACCAATGCAATGGTATGTAGCCATAAATGTGACCCAAGGTACCAGGCTATCCAATGCAGTGGTATGTAGCCATAAATGTGACCCAAGGTACCAGGCTATCCAATGCAGTGGTATATAGCCATAAATGTGACCCAAGGTACCAGGCTATCCAATGCAGTGGTATGTAGCCATAAATGTGACCCAAGGTACCAGGCTATCGAATGCAGTGGTATGTAGCCATAAATGTGACCCAAGGTACCAGGCTATCCAATGCAGTGGTATGTAGCCATAGATATGACCCAAGGTACCAGGCTATCCAATGCAGTGGTATATAGCCATAGATATGATTGGACAAAAGCATCTGATATTTAACAACTGGCAGAATACTTATCTGAGAGTTTTATTATTCCCATCTTTAAATATAAAAAAACAGTGAAATACATTTTGTTGGTTAAATAAGATCTAGAGTAATCAGCAGTTGATACAGTTAAATATATGTTTTTTGCTTTTTTAGGTAAGTAGGAGACGAGCCAGTGTTGCAACTTTCCACAGACCAACATTCTTAGAGCGATCTCCAGTTGGTAATGACACTTTTGTTGTGGTAAGGGATTCTTAGCTTTGAGTATTGGAACATAAGTATGATAATAGCACTTTTGTTGTAGTAAGGAATTTTTAGCTTTGAGTATTGGAAGATAAACATGTAATATAAAAGCAGATATGATGTGTTGTAGTTGAAGATTTTGTAGTATTTGAGATTTAGATAACAAATTTTGTTGATCTTTTTATCTTATTAATGTTTGTGTGGAGCAGGTCTCTAGGTATCTGAACCAGTGTGTGTGTTAGCTTCAGCATGGTTGTTCCTTTCTTGTAACTTGGTTGTTTGTATGCTTGTGTCAAAGTAAGGAGAGGTATGTTATTAATTGTTGATATGTCTATGTCAAACTAACAAGAGGTATGTTATTAATTGTTGATATGTCTGTGTCAAACTAACGAGAGGTATGTTATTAGTTGTTGGTATGCCTGTGTCAAACTAACAAGAGGTATGTTATTAGTTGTTGGTATGCCTGTGTCAAATTCATGAGAGGTATGTTATTAGTTGTTGGTATGCCTGTGTCAAACTAACGAGAGGTATGTTATTAGTTGTTGGTATGCCTGTGTCAAACTAACAAGAGGTATGTTATTAGTTGTTGGTATGCCTGTGTCAAACTAACGAGAGGTATGTTATTAGTTGTTGGTATGCCTGTGTCAAACTATGGAGAAATGTTACTAAACATACCATCTTTTTACAAACGAAGTTCAGCTTTAGAGAAAATTCTTGCGAGAGTTATAGATGTAAATCATTTTTTGCTGTACTTTCTTGTTCATACTCAAGTAAGATGAAAATAAATGAGGTGTAAAAACAAAGATACTATTGCCACTGGGCCTCCTTTGTAAACAAGATTATTATTGTCTCTTATAGTAACCAATGTTAAACAACTGTGTTTTGTGAGAAACCATATAATTGTTTTTACTTTGTTAGTTTTTTATTTCCACAATCCTTTAATGTGTTATTCAGAATGCTACTGTATTATTTTCATATTCGTTTCTTTAGCGTATCGGAAAAATGTGGTTTAGTACAAAGCCCAGTAATATTTAATATTGCTGAAATGTTTTAATTATCTCACATTAATAGGATAATCAATGCCATCCCTCTGGAGCACTTATGTCTTCTAGTAGTAGCATAGGATCGGTAAACTCATCTGTCACCACAAGTTCTGTTCCGTTAGGATCTGCTAAGTCGCCTTCTATACTTGATGAACAAGAAGATAATATCAGTGAAGAAAATGGATCACAAATTGAGGATAAAGAGAGGTTTTGTAGAAAAATAGAAAATATGCCCAAATTGTTCACAGTATTTGAATCAGGCTATCATTCAATGAGTTAATGGATTACTTTTGGATTATCATATTTCCCTGGTTTATTTTCAAAAAAGGAGACTTCTAAAGTTGTAACTTTTTCTTCTCAGATATTTTTTAACAAAATTCAATTCTAAGGTAGATGTGCACATATGATGTGAATGTAATAAGTGATTTTTTGTAAAATACTTTGATAACTGTTGGGCTACTTTTCAGTAATAATACCAATTGTCTTTCTTTTATACAGTAAAAAATATATCCAATTTTTACAAAGGATCAAGGTTTCCAAAAAGGAGGAGTTTCATACTGTGACTTGTACTGAATGATTGATTGTGTTAATATATATATTTTAACCTATGAAAAATTGTACCTAACAGAACAAAGTGAGACATTGATAACATTGAAAAGCAACATCCCTCTAGTGAAAATTAAAAACTATGAATGCTATTAACCCTATGTGCATAGGTGGTGGTCAAATTGTGCAAGCCCTGATCTTGTACAGAGTACCATTCAACATGGTATTGATGTCAGACTTATCAATTTTTCATGTTACTCTACCTTGCAACAACGTGTATTAGAGAAAATACTAGATACAATAAACATAGATACTGAAAAAAACAACTTTTGATGTACAATGAACAAAAAATACTTTTATTCTTTATGTGAACATTAACTTTCACTCCAACTTGTCAGACTGACTTTGGAATTTCAAAGTCCAGGACTGACCCCATGCACATTCAGTTAAAATGTTTCCCTGGGCATGATCTGTACCATTTATATCTAATATATATATTATAGTGGTAGCTAAGCATATTCTTGGAGTACTGAAGCTCCTGCTTAGACCTCGATTGGGTGTTATCCTCCCTTTCTAATATATCCTAAACACACTCAATAAGGTTCAGATCAAGAAATCTTGTTGGCCAATTAATCTGTCGATTGTTTCCTGTTTGAGATAAGAAATAATGATTCTTGGTCGTTATGAGTGGAAATTGTCATCAACTGAAACAAAGTTTGTTCTAAATGCACCAGCATAAGGTTTCATGATTGGATGGAGAATCTCATTTCTGTGCCCACTGTTGTGAGGGTGCTGTTTTTTGATGATATTTTCTTCCCTGTATACTGATTCCATGACAGAACACCCTCCATATCTTTTGTGTTCTACAACATAATGTGACATAACTCATCTCAAACATTCCCAGGTTGTTCAACAAAACACATTAACATGTGAAAAGAATAATTAAACTTTGATGTTAGTCACAGACAGGAAGTTTACTGATATCAGTAAAATGTTTATCCTCAGCAAAAGTTAAGTAGTGTAGTTTGTATGAAGTAATACAACAAGGAAGTTTGATGAAGATGAGATTTTTCCCAAACTGTTTCACATAGAAAAATTATACAAGTTCCAAATTATGCATTTCAGTGCTAAAAATACAGTGACAGATCACCTAAGTGAGAAGAGCATGGATAAAAAAGAAATTCAAGGTACACAAGAAGTAAAAGAGGAAACATCGCTAAGAAGTAATAATGTTTCAGGAGCTGAGTTGGAAAATCCTGAGTAAGCTCTATTATTTTCACAATAAGAAACTAGCTGTTTTTCAATTTCATCATAAGTTCTTTGATAACTTTTTTTTTTCAAGCCATGATATATTATGATTAAATGAATTCCAAGTATTTTTTTCATGATGGTAACCAAATTCTTACTATAGAATTTGAATACAATATTTCAACATTTGGAATAGGTGCTTTTATTATTTGAGACAAAAAATGCTTTTTCAACATTTATTTATTTTTGTAAATTAAAAGTTTTTTTTTTCTCCATGATTAATCATATTTTCCTCCTGTTAACATTCGGAATCAGCATTATACCTATACAAGAAACTATGCAAGTTCACTTTGTAAATTTAATTGAACATATTAATAATAAGTTATACATACTTTTGTGACATACATATAAATGCATTTGTCTTAGGCATCAGCTAAATTCTCTGATAAGATTTTTCTCTTAAACAAGATGCTGAGAAGTTCATTGAAAAATTACTAAGTTCAAGGCATAGAATATTAACAAAGGAATATATTTTGGCTATTATTATATAGACTGTGTGAGAGCCATTGACTGAGATTGTCTAAACCTAATTATACATTTTCATACATGTAAGTTTTTTTTATTGGTTGAATTGTGCTGGGCTAGCAGTAGCTAATATGAGAAAGCACTTGTATCATTATAGATGTGAATTGTTTGATTAGTTTTTGTTTTCAGTGTGTGTTGTTATAGACCTTAACTGTATGTTATTCTGAGTTTGAGATGATTACATAATGATAGCTAACAATGTTACTCAGCATTCATGGATAAATGAATGATACCCACTTTTAGAAAACCCAGTTATGAATTAAAATAACTACAGTAAATGAACAAGATTCACAAGTTTCATCTATATAATCTTTAGTATGAAACAATACTGTGCTTGAGATCTTTATGTAACATAAATGGTGGCCCAAAAGGTTCAGATAAGACTGGCTATTGGAACTACAAACTTTGGCATAGCTGTGAATTTAATGAAATAAAGGCCATATAATTTAAAAGTGAGTAATTCCTCATTAATCTCAGATAGGTTTCGAACTACAAATGTGTACGTGTGTTTGTCTGTATGTGCATTTTCACCAACATATGCTGCAAGAAATTGTCTGTCACTAAGTCACCTGTAACAGTTGAGGAAAAAATTGGTGTGAATGTAAAAAAAAGAAAATTACCCTTTTTTTAAAGTGTATTGGTTGTTACATCACCTGTTTGGTAATGAAGGTGTAAGTATAGAGTTAATGTTTTAACATTATTTATGTATTTAATTATTTTTTTTTAGTCATTGTAACAAAGTTTAAATAACAACAAATGATAGTTATGGTTGGAGTGTGAAAACTAAATTGATACAAGTTAAAATTATTTAAGATCTTGGAATAATTGGACAATTTATTTCCAGCCTTTCTAAAAATGATTCACCAGATGGCCCAACAAACTATTCCCACGAACAAGCCATGGGGTTTAACAAAAGTCTAAATAAAGATTCAGAAATAATTGATGATGAAATATTGGAGGAACACTTGGCTGTCAAGAATAGAAAGGTGTATGTATTTGTTTAATATAAAATATGTGTACTTTCAAATGCAAGGAGTGAGGTACCTCATACTGTCATCTTTCCAAATTTAAAGAAACTTACCCATTAAAAATCATGTTTATCAGTTCTACGTATTGTCAGTAAACACAGAATTTTAAAGTTATACTTTTTTTTAAAAAACATTCTAAGAATTTAATAATCCAATTATGCATATCAATATTTGTTTTATTGATTGAGAAAACTGTAATGAAGATAAGTTACTTGGGATGATAGTAAAAGTTTGCTGAGAAAACTCAACATTGAAGCAAAATCTGCATGAAATATATATTGCAAACACCTTTAATAAAAAATATCAAACTTTATGGTACCTCCATTTTCTCTTAAGTAAACACAACTTTTCTCATTCAAAGCCACCAACTCTGTGCACATCTGCCATTTATAATCGCTAGCCACCATATCACTTTAAAGATTTCCCAAATTGTTATTAGAATTATTAATAAAAGAAGTACTGTTATTGACAAATATTGAACTACTCTTAAACACACCACAAACTCCCTTCAAATAAAACTTTGGCTGTTTTTGTTATTTCCTGCTAGCTTTCCCTTCTTTTTTATTATATTAAACGTTCAAAGTAATTGCTGTCACAGAAAACCATTAAAGATTCATAACCCAAAATGTTTTTTGTCCTCTTGTTTAATCCATTTGTATTTCTGACACTTGTAATACATTAAGATTTTAAGATCTAGCTTACCATCAGTTCTTTTTTCTTCTTCTAAATTTAATGATTTTAAAAAAGGCTTACTTTATAATTATGTGTTTAATTACCTTGTGAAAATTTGACATGCTGAATCTAGCTTTTATCACGTAAAGTTAGTATGATTTTGATAACATCATCTCTTACATTAAATTATTCTTACTGTATTGTGTGGTAACACTTTCTTTCATTCCTTTCAGAAAAGAGTGCAGATCCTTTATACACGGATTATGTAAAGAAATTATAAACTTGGACAGTGCAACATTACGCCAAAGGTTTCGTTTAGGTTTGAGTGTGATTTTGGTTATTGCTGGATTATTTAGCCTACTTATAACATTATTACCAAGCCAAGCTACAGCCAGTTATTCTGACACGTATACTGAAGAAATGATCAAACCTGTGTTTTCCTCATTTGGAGCTCTGGAAAGTTGAAATAATACCACTTTAGCAGATTTTCATTGTATAAAGTTATGTACTAATCAGCTATATTTATTTCAGAAATATCTACAATAAAACTTAGAGATCCGATAACTTAATATTTTTTTTTAAATTATAAGTGAAAGTTTGCTTTAGATCAAAATATAGTATTTTTTACCTATTATATGATTAAATTGATAGCCAAATATTATAACGCTTTCTTCATATAAAGTTTTAAACTTGTACAAAACAATTTCTGTATAACTAATTCCTTTAATACCAAATATCAGTTATTGTTGGGATTACTGCTTAGACATCTGCCTTGAAATTGTTCTACAGATAAACGAATTTATATTATTCAGTACGTTGTTGTCCAACGAAGGCTCTGTAAGATGGCCGAAAGCTTGCAATTAAAAGTTTTTAATGTAGATGAACAGTCCACACGTATCTTACTTAATTACTCCTTTGATTTTTAAGATGTTAAAATCATTCACAAAAAAAACAGAGTAGAAAAATTAAATTTTGAATACATTCTTCTCTCTAATCACTATACACCCTACACGTACAAGAATTCATGTTGTATAACAAAATCTCCACTCGAATGCATCAAGTTACTTTCTGTCTTTCCTCTGGTACACTTGCACTATAACTTCTTTTTAGTGATATCAAACAAAATCTACACACACTACCTTTGCACCAAATCCAAAGCAGAACTGTACTTTTGCATATTGTACAACACATTGTTGAATCTTTGGATGGCATTCTCGAAGCAGAGAATGATAATGTTGATATGCACAAAGCAAGTGTACATAATATTAAAACTAGTTTCATACCAACAATAGCTCGGACTAAAAGATTAATATTCAAGTAGTAATAACATAATGTTACCCCATTTAGTTAAGCTAAATTTAACCATTTAATCTGAAGATCTTGTAACCTTATAAACAGATTAAGTGTTAAATTTTCCTTTGTATATGATTTAAAAGCTTTTTATTTATTTTTAATTTGTTGGCCTCTTATGTTTCTTTTGCTGTTCAACAGAACTTTTATTTTAAAAAATCATATTTAATTTCTTTAAGATTTTCAAATTATTAAAAATTGTTAATTTAAAAAAGGGGGAATTGGGTATCTTCAAACAAAATACAGAAACAAGATAGGTAGCTTAATGTGAAAATGCAATTACAAAAAAGTAAACAAAGAAGCTTAAGGTTTGAGACATGGTGTTGACATTATTTCCTCTCCTAAATATCACAGCTTTTAGACATGGAGTCAAAATTGAGATTTGTAGCTTGAGAAAAATAATATCATTACTATGTCTCAAGCCTTAAGCTTTTTTTATAGTTTTAGCAACAGGATGACCATTCTTATGTACATCTCATTATGTATCTTAATCAACAATGAAAGATATTTTTCCAAATCTCTAAAAGTTCATTATTTCTGATTTAATTTAGCTCAGAAAATTTATAATCGATGTACAGTGCTGTCCAAAACAACTTCCTGTACTTTTATAAGAAATTGTTCACACAAAAATATCACTTCCAGAACATATGTACTTTTCTTTCACATATTAGTATTCAAAGTTAGGACTACTTATTAAACACTGCAAAATTTGTTTTATTTATACTTGGAAAAGCACAATTTTTTTATTTTCAAAAAACAAGTCATGAAAGGTGTTTGTTAAATTCGCTTACTAGGGACTAAAGAAATACACTTGTTGAATTCTCCAATTACTGGGAAAGCTAGTTTTATTGAACAGCTAAAAACAATTTACATAATAAGCCAATAAAAAAAAGAGATCAAATACACAAAGTACTTCTTCTTCTGAAGTTAAAAGTATATAAACAAAACTGCTAATATTTCTTATGCAAACCTAATTGCCGATTTCTTTATTCAGAATTAATTTTTAAATAACCTTAAATCAGTCTTTTACAACTACAAAAACTATTTCTATTTTGAACTTCTCAAACACTGTAGCTGACTAAACAAATCTTAAAGGTAAGTTACATAAAATCATCAACAACACATACCTAACTTAACCGTATATATACCTAACCAACTACTACATATACTCTAGTTATTTAAAACAGAAATAATTACCCAGGTCACCTAAAACCTTACAAACCAATGGAATTAATAATGTATAAGAAAATTTTATCAATTAATCATAAAAAAATCAGAAATATCTTTCACAACTTGATCCACTGAGACAATGTTCTTAGATCTTTTGAAATACAAATACAGGATAAGCTAACATTAACTACTTCATTTTCTGAGTCATTGATAGAAATTGACAATACAAAAGTTATGATAAAATAACCTGTAACCATTGTTCATAAAGTCCAATTACTTCTGTTTTCCAGATGGTTTGGTCTTTTCTGACTGTTTCCTAGACACAGTCTTATTTTTACCACTGTATTTCTTCTTGTCGTCCCTAGGGTAAAAAGTTACACAACCCAGTTTACACATTGTTAATATTTCAACACAAACTACAAAATAAGCTTACTAAAACCTTGCCCTTCAAGAGAAACAAAAAAAATGGAATTTGTTTTAATTAAGACAAACAGCAGAATGCACTCTCTTAACATTTTAACTAGTTTCAAAGTACTTATATTTATGTATTCCTGCTAAAGCCCCCCAGTGGTATGTCTGCAGACTTAAAACACTAAAAAACCGGGTTTCGATACCGTGGTGGGCGGAGCACAGATAGCCCATTGTGTAGCTTTGTGCTTAACTTCAAAACACAAACAATTCTGGCTAAAGAGTTAAATAGTAATTTGATTACACTATACTAATCAACTTAGAACTGAGAATCACATATACAGACCATGAAAAGTGAAAATCAACTACATTACAGTTCTGGCCACAACTATACAACACGACAATCAACTACATTACAGTTCTGGCCGCAACTATACAACACCACAATCAACTACATTACAGTTCTGGCCGCAACTATACAACACGACAATCAACTACATTACAGTTCTGGCCGCAACTATACTACACGACAATCAACTGCATTACAGTTCTGGCCGCAACTATACAACACGACAATCAACTACATTACAGTTCTGCCCGCAACTATACAACACGACAATCAACTACATTACAGTTCTGGCCGCAACTATACAACACGACAATCAACTTGTATTCTGGGAATCATGTATATAGGCTAAGCAGTTATTCTCCATGGCAAAATGAAACTACATAAAAGTGAACTTAAAATCAAACTTTCTCACAAATGTTAAATTCAGTAGCTTTTAAAGAATGGTGAAGTTCAAACCAAACTATGACTTTCCAAAACAAGTTGAAGCTCAGACCAAGATAGGTCTCATCCCATAAAATTAGCTAATCCATATTTTACTAACAAAAACTTGCACCAAACTATGAAGTTTGTATAACAGAGGGACATTTGTACCAAAGAAAAGTCAAGCTCAAACCAGGACAAGGCTTCCATATTAAAGTAAGGCTCAAACCAGGACAAGGCTTTCTTAGCAAGACCAGAAATGAACATTCCATAGCAAAGTAAAGCTCAGTTCATGTTAGGATTTTCCACAGTAAGTTGAAACACAAACCAGGACACAGCTTTCAATGGCAAGTTGAATCTCAGAGCATTCCACAGCAAAGTGAAATTCAAGTCTAGCTATGTCTTTCCATGCAAAGCAGTACTCGGGTCAAGTTATCTATAGCCTTTTAAAAGCGGAGGTGTAGAAACAAATGTTTCATCAGCCATAACTGTAACAAATTTTTCTTTCTGTGTCACTTATATTTTCTAGCTGGCATTACCCAATAAATGTACAAAAGTACTTATGTAGTTTTAAAAAGTGAGGTGGTTTGTCAAGAATTTAAACTTATGTATCAAATATATTCAGAAATCTGTTAATATAAGCTATATTATTTCATCTAGTTTAGTATACCTGCTCATATGGCTTTTTTCCCTGCAGCCTTTGCCTCCTTCCCAGTAAGCAGTCCGTTTCTTTGTCATATACGAGAAGCATCTCTTACATGGCTTATCACTAGCATAAGCCTACAAAGTAAGAAATGACATTTGTTATGTAAAAAAAAACAACTAGTATTAGAAACAACAACAATAAATCTGTGATATTTGTTATGGTACTCATCTTGAGTTCACAGCTATGGAGAAAATGTTGTTAAAATAAATAACAGAAAAATACTACAATTCCAAATTACTATACACACTGTATAAAGTAGGATAACCACTGAAACATAACAATGGTCAAATATCTGTATTTAAAAATCATCATTTACATACCAGTGAAATGTACAAAAAACCAACAGATCATCAGTTATATTCAAATGAAATTTAAACAAAACCAAAGGATGAATATGAAACAGTAACTTACTCTACCATGAAAAACAGTTCCATGAACATACAAAAATTTGTTTACCACAGTCACATAAGCAGCATTATTAGTATAAACAATTCTGGACATGACTTAGCTGGTCACGTGGTCAAGCATGTTAACTCTATGCATATAGGCTCAGTAAATTTGACCAACTTTAGAATAAACATGTAATCATGAAACTATACATCAGTGGTTTCCAAATTGTGTCCTAGCAAGTTTCTAGGGGTGTCACGAGAAATCCACAAATGATTAATAATTAACATAAAAAGAAACTACAAAAAATATTGCATGTGGCAGCAAAAATCAAGGTGAATGAGTTAGGGTGTCATCAGTGAAAAAAGAGTGGGAACAACTGCTGTACATACTTTAACTCTTAAATGTAATAGGTGTATTTCCATAAAATTAGGCAAGCTTTCAGTAAGAATTACAAGTGTTGTACTAAAAAAAAAATCAGGATGTTTTAATGTAGTATTTTTACTAAAGATTTGTTTGTGAACTTTCTTTTAGTTTATTGCTTTACCTTAGAACCTTTCACAGTGACCAATATATCTTCAGTGTTTAGGGTAAACAAATGGATCAGGTTACAATCATGTAACCAGCTTCCCTACCAAGTGATCACAAATTTTTTTTAAGTTTTGTTAGCTAACCTAATAAGCTTATAATTTTCACATTCAATTAGTTTTGTTAAAAAAAAATATATATATATAAGAATGAATAAAAAAATATGCATAAAAAAACAAGAAATTTAGTACATACTTTAGCCTTGAGACCACATGCATTCAGATATCAATAACCCTATGTTTCTCACTATGTTGGTTGTCCAAAGAATAATTAATGTAGCATTTTTAGAACACAAAAAATAAGGCACTAGAACATAATGTCCTACATTTCCTCTGCCTTTCTAAGATACAAGTAGGTAAAAACTGTTAGCTGCTTGGAGTTGGACAATAAATATGAGGCAAACTAAGTGAAATATTAATCATTAACCGAGACATCAGGAAGTAGCAATACACACACACAAAAAGATTAACAGTATAGACTTTATTCCAAGTAAGAAAGATTATAAAAATAAAATAATACCTGTTCTTTTGCACAGAAACCACATATCATTCGAGTAGCTAGCTCCATATCATGGTCCATCTCCTTCTCATCATGGCACAAGTCACACGGGTAAGCCTTGCCACAACAGGGAAACCTAAAAACATACATCATAAGTTTTTGCTCACATCTTGGGCAGAATATTTAGAAAGCACTATGAGATCCTTGTCTACTAAAAGCTTGATATGGACAAGTAACTTGAAGGTGTTTTTGCTCACATTCACTTAACAACACACTTCATGTAAACCTAATACTATATTAGCATATAAAGATTATTTATAATTTAATTCTAGTAATTCAATACAAATTTCTGGATCAGTTTCTTTCATTATGAAAAATGATAAAAACTGACATTTTCCTGTTGCAGGATACCACATTTAATATTTTATACAGTTTCACACAAAATAACAATAAAGAAAAAAATGCTTAATTGGTTTTTGAAGAGATTTTTCTTTACCTATCAATTCTTTCTTGTTAGCAAAATAAAAATCTCGATCAGCTTAGTATGATTAAAGCCTTGATTTTGATCAGCTTAGTATGATTAAAGCCTTGATTTTTACAACATATTTATTACTCTTTCCAAAACAGTCAAATTTTTTTGTTTAATATTCAAATGTCTTCAGTTCAGTATATGATGCAAAGTTAGAAACAAACACTTTTAAGATGTACTTTTATTCCACCATAACATATGTTTATCTTGTATCTTTATTTCATTCATCTTAAAAACCCCTAGGAGGGATCTCCATCACCTGTTAAACACGTATGTATAAATTGTTTTAAAACAAACTGTTTCTAGTTCCATGATTTTGTTGGTTAAAGGATATCTAATATTAAGTACTAGTGAGGTACCCTAAGTATTTTACATAAAAAATGAGACATTTCATCAATATTTTTTGTTCAGTTTTGACATCAAGTGTTGTAACGTGCAAAAACATGAATTCACTAAATTTAACGCAATTTGTGGACCCTATCAGCAATGAATGGCATAAAAACAAGTCAATAATTTGAAAGTTTACAATACATTTTAACTCATCTTTTTAATCATTAGTGACAAGTTAATCTATGTCTTACTACAGACCTTCATCTTGTTCAATTTAAATGCTACGTATGCGAGACACTTTAGCATCATATAATTTTTTAACCTTATTAATCTGTAGAGATTTTTGAATGATGCTGTAGTTAGCTTTTGTTATATTTAACAACTCAAGTATCCTCAGCTATGTTTATACAGCAAAAACATATTGTACCTTAACCAACGAAAGCTTTTCTTGTAATGCTTGCAAGTTCCATTTTCAGGTAGAGGTTTTCCATCTTGAATAACAGGGTCCTTTACTATTTTGTCTTTTCGTTGTAATCGAATCAACTGCACTTGACCTTTGTCTGTAAGAAGAAATAATAAGTTTATCACAACTAAACACATTATCTATACAGAAGTTTCATCATCAGGCTATTTCAAGCTTATCACCATAATTTGACATTTATTTTTAATCTGTGTTGAATATATTACTTCAAAAAATAGTAATTAGTAACATCAATGAAAGACATGGCTTACCAAATCTTTCAGTTTGTTGAAGTTGACTAAATTTCACTGTATCAGCAAAGATGGCAAATTTAACATTACAAAAGTGGCACCAAGTGTTCGTAGCTTGTCCATAATGTATTCCCTAAAAGGATAAGAGACAAACATATTTACATTTAACTTAGCAACCACAATAATACAGTCAAAAACAGGCAAGTTTAACATTACAAAAGTGGCACCAAGTGTTCGTAGCTTGTCCATAATGTATTCACTAAAAGGATAAGAGACAAACATATTTACATTTAACTTAGCAAACACAATAATACAGTCAAAAATCTACTGAACAGTTGAATTAAAGAAACTAAGTTTTGTTCAACTAAGTGTTAGAGTTTTGAGTGATTTGTTACATAAAATGACATTACTAAAGAGGAATTCTTACATCATCAAAATAAAAAGGACATTTTTGTATATTTGTGTATTCCCTCCCTAAACTATTCTAAACAGACTACACATAACATGGTAAAATAAAATCATCTGTCAAAAGTCATGTATTATTAATATTCCATAACAGTTTTTGACATGATCCTATAGTAGATATTGAATGAAATATAACTGGAAAACAGTTTTTAGTTTTATACAGACAGTACTTTTTTTTTTATTAGTTTGTCTGTTGGATAAAACTTTTGAGAGCTATGTTAGGTCTCTTTAGATAAAGTGTGAAACAAATGATAGTATTTTCAGTTGCCATGAAAAACTATATACCTTGTGTTAGATCTTTTTAACCTGCATTTTACACAACATAGCACAAGTGCCCAACTTCTGTATTAAACAGCCGATACACACACACACACACAAATCAAGCAAGCATAAGTGAGTAAAATCCATTAAATAATAGCCTTGAAAAACACAACATGGGGCTCATAAAGCACATGGTATAGGCGCACTTGTACCATACAGGTCATGCTATGTAGTGCTTATTATCCAATCAAACAGAGTTACAATTAATTTCTAACAATGTGCATGACTGATTAGTCCTTTGTCTCCACTGTGTGCTGTTGCCTGCATCTATTTTTATGCATAACACCCAACTGCATTAGTAAAACCCCATGAATTAGTTCATCTGATTTACAAATATTATGTTTTTCAATAATGATGTGTAAGAAATCAGTATATATTTCAAAACTTCTTATTCTTTCTGAACACATTCAAAGATAAAAAATCAGCATCCATATTGAAAGTTACACATTTATAAATAAACAAAAATCAATGTTCTTACTGTCATAGTCATCTGCTTGTTGCAGTTAAGACAACACACGTTCAGTTCACACTTCATCAGAGGGAGGTCAACAGCCTGACAACCTACGAGATCTAAGTAACCAAGAACTGGTGAAAAATGATGAAGAATTGATGCACGAAAAGCCACCTGCTGCACGTGATGACACTTTGTACATTGAATAACATTGTTATGTCGAGATGGGGTAGAGATCTCATGTCTTGTTTTACATCTAGAACACTGGACTGTTACATCAATTTTCTGGCATACAAGTGTTGCCACGTTCTCCCCAAGCTGTAAATTATGTAATTTCACCTCTGTACCTCGTTTAGGTGTAGACAGAACTTCATTACTGGAGCCAGTATTCTCTCTTCCATCAATCTCAAGCACTTGAGTTTTATTATTCTCTTCCAATTTTTCACTTTCTTTTGAATAATCAGTTTGGTTCAGCTCTGTGGTATTGTCTTCATATGTATGGTCACCATCAATATTTTGTTTATTTCCATGAGAAAGTTCTTCAAATGGTACAAACTCAATCCCTGCAGCTTGGGCTTCTCTCTCACGTTTCACCTGTATATATATAGGGGTCCATTTATCAAAATCATTCACAATAGGACTTTTTTAACTCGATTCATTTTATAATCTCCTTATGTTTATGAAAAATTAATAATTAAAACATAACATGAGATTTGGCCTACACATTTTTTTACTTCTTACCAGCTATTATTCGATACAATATTTAATCAGAATATTTTCCCTTCTTGTAATACTATCAATAATTGTGCTATCTTATTATTCTAAGTTTTTTTTATTGTAAGCAAATTTCACAATGTTACCACATGACGAGTTTTAGAGCTTTACCTGATCATGCAAGTTAAACATTACTACAAATTCATTGAATACATATCCATAACTAACAACTCGTGAATCAGGTGGAGTTTCATTTATAACCTATCATTTACAGTCCAGTAATTTCTATTCAAAATCACAGTCTTATGTAACTGTAACTAACACTGTATAATGATCACACAACTGATAATGAATGAAGTTCATAATTCAAATGTATCATCAAGATTAAAACAAAAGACAAAGTTTAACAAATTACTCACCATCCTAAGCCCTTCTATAAACATGTCTTCCAAGCTTTTATCCAACCAACGAAGAAATGGTCTGAAAGTCAACCCAACTTCCCCAACTTTCTGCAAATCATCATTTCTCTGAAATAACCATTTCTGGATATTCTTGTTCAAGAATCTGAAAAAAAAAATTTTGATTAAGTAAAATGCATATATGAAGTATTTCTTCTATGCTATTAATGATTAATCTAACATCTGTACTGTAAAGAGCAAATAAACCTTAAAAGGAAAAAATCAGCTTATGTTTAGATATTAACATCAAAAATTACATTTCCTGATATTCATCCTTCTAATGAAATATGTCACGAGAATTAGCCAAACATCTTCCTGATTTCACACAAATTCAAAAACTTGTTAAATAAGTTTCTAAAATCGTACACAAGTGGACTATTCCTGCCTCACATTAATACCAGACAATGTATGCACATGTTTATTCCATATCAAAATTAAGTTCAAGTGATTTTGCACAAAGAATATTTTCTGTATAAATCCAAGTATCAACCTTACATTTCAACAGTGTACTCACCTTAGCAGCTGTTCTGGTAGAACATCATCTTCATCTACAACCATCACCTTACAGGGCTGGTCATGAAAAACATTTAGAAAAATTGTGAACTCTGAGTGTAGACAGTGTATAATAAGTAAGATTGACAAAACAGAAATGTGTAAACTTAAAACCTATAAAAGGACAGATCACTCAGTGTCACATAAAATAGTTCCTTTATTAAAACTTTACAATAAAAACAATTTTTGTTTAATAACACGTTTGTCACCTTTTTAAGCTTGAAGAAACAGACCAAACCTTGACATTAAATGAACAGTTACTTTGTTCCAAATTTGTATCTTAGAAAATAAAAGGTACAGGATCATTTCAGGCAGTGACCAACCTTACTCACTGTGCTAATGTTTTTATGAATGGAGGATCCTTTCAGAATTTTTTTATTTTTCTCCATTAACATAATACAACTTGAAATAAAGAATTTTTATGTAACCAAATGCTACATTCCCATAACTTTTGATTATTCAAGAAGTTAAAATTACAAAACAAATCCATACCTTTTGTGGATAATCTTTCTCAAATACTACTTCCAAATCAATAGAATTCAAATCAAATGGCTGAATAAAAGAAAATAACACAAAATGTATAATATGTACATGTATAGACATAGTTACATTTATAAGAACATTGCCAGTAAAGACATCTAAATTATATTTAATATAAGCACAATAATTAATGATATATATATATGTATGTATAAATAATACATATAGGTTTACTTCAAAATTAAACATGTGATTCTTCTAGTCCCTGAATTTAGGAGTAAAACTGACAAGAGGGGGGGGAGAGATGACTTTTATGTTTAAGCAATGGATCAAGAAATACTTTCACAACATCAAGTACTAAAAGATCAATTTACTAACCCAGTCAGGATCAGTCGGCATGAATCTTACAAGAAATGTAGATTCACTACTATTGTTCACATCACAAAGTTGACGATAGTGAGGAAATCTTTTCTTAAGCTGCATTATCTCCATCTCCCTAGTAATTAAGCAAAAAATATGTACACCATAAAAGAACAAGCACATGGAATTCAAGACAATAATTAATGACCAACAAAGCCTCCAATATCATCTAATATGACTACAACTGAATGATATAATTGATTACCTAAAAGCAGCATCTACATTAAGTAAACCATCCAATTAATCTAAATTACAATTGTCATACAAATAATCAACTAATCAAAAGTTGTGTTTCCAATTATCTGTCTACTACTGTAACTAATTTTGAACTTCTGACTAGAGGGAAGACAATTGGCTGGCAGAACCCACCACCAGCTTTGTAGATACAGTGGTTAGAGGAACAGCATACTAATTGATTAAACAAATGTTATCGAGTAATGGAACCATTAATTAATTGAACAACAAATAATTAAGCTATATTAGTTTTAATTTTCTGATACTAAGAAATCACTCATGTTAATAACTATTAATTGTAAAAAGTTATAAGCATTAGTCACTTTATTAGTAACAGAAGAAAAACAAAAATTACCTTAATTCCATAAGATCATCTGGTGACAAACTTTCTAACACAAGCTTTTTTCTTAAAAGAGGGACAGACATTTGGCATCTTCCAAGCATCTCTTTTTTAACACTGGAAGTTGATCCTCCATCAGGTTTTTCGTGTTCAGTGTGTGAAGACTGTTCTGAACATTCCTTCTGGATTGAGATATTACATACTGGTAGCTCAGATGATGCATCAGACTTTAAGGTCTGAAGCTCTAATGATTCTGTCCCCATTAATTTTTCATCATTAGAAATTTCATAATGCTTCATGGAGGCTTTCTTGGAATCATGGAGAGAATCTTTAGCTTGCAAAGCTTTGGAATTTGAATGTCTGAAATAGCATCTATCTCCATAATGGCAAAATCCATAATGTTTGAAAAAATAACAATTTCTCCTTTTCTTTGGAATGTTTTGTTTGTTTTCCACAACAGTATTGGTACAAAACTGAAGGCATGTATCATTTTTATGGTCTGTATTAACTTCCTCAAATTCTTCGTGTTCCTTTTCAACTGAGGTCTTCTCCTCAGCTAAATCTGATGAAGGTTTGCATGTGTTTGTAAAACTTTCTGACAAACGTCTTTTATTTTTCTGGGTTGTTGGGCCTTTAGGTTTAAACTGAGTAGGAGTATGTCTATATCTGCAAAACTTGCCATATCTACAAAATCCATTTTGCCAATAATATCTACAGACACCCTTTGGAATATTAATTTGCTCTTCTGTTTTTCCAACTGGATATGATTTTGAAACAAATGTTGGTCTATAATGCCTGGATTTGAAACACTGCCCACTGCTAGTACTGCAATATGGCGACTGTTTCTCTTCTGATAGGCCTGTATCTTCGTGAGTTTCCTTGGCTTTCAAGCGAGCTTCATATTTGTTACATCGACTGTCTTCTATATTTAAAGATTCCAAGCCTTCTGTCAAAGAATGCGATTTCACTGTCGAAAGGTTTACTGCTTCATTGTGATTGGTTTCACTTTCTCCTGACAGGTTGTATTGAAACGTTTTGTCTTTAAATAACTTCGAATTTTTACCCTCTTTACTCACACAGCCATTTTCAGACAGAAAAACTTCACTTTGATTGGCACTAGAGTTCATGTGACGAAAGCGTTGAATTCTGTTAATAAAAAGGCTTAACTTAAGGTTTAGTTAAGCGCTTGGCCCAAACTACAAAATCCTGAAAAAGTGAAGTTAACACACAATCTTACTGAAGCAAATACGAAAAACTGTTAGACGTTATCAAGTTTCGTATATATCTCAGTTTTACTTAGTGTAACTTCCAAAGTTCAACTTTGTTCAAGATTGCACCACGTTGCAGCAACTGACGCTTATTCGCTATAGTATTATACAGCACTTTGTTGCTATGTGGTAACAACACACTCAAGGACGAACCACTGGCTGTAACTTTCAAAGGTTAATTTCGTAAAAGATTGCACTACGCTGAGGTAACTGACGCTCGCTCTAAAATACAATACTGTGTTATGACATATCTTTACCTATACATTTGCCCATCTATTTACATATAATGCTATAAAATAGGTATTTGAATTTACAAGAGTTGACCTATTTGATGTAACTTAGACAAAAACAATTACAAAAATATCACGTTATCGTATTTCTTTTCAGTGACCAAATATTTCGCCATAAAAGGGGGGGGGGGGTGAGCTATATTATTAATGTTATAATTAGATGTTTGCTGGATGGAGATGCTAATTGTGATATATGATAACGATAGATTTATAAAGTTCATAAAATTTATATAATAATCTACAACGCAAGGTGTTTGGAGTAATGAGAAGACATATTATAAATACTGTTACGACCCTAGGAGGATCGGGGAACATCACGAATAATGCAGTATTTGATAGACGCCCTCTATTCCTGTATATAAGCGCGCCAGATAAAGCGAGACAATTAATTTATCCTATTTATTAATTATTACTATTACCCCTTCGCCCATACGGCTCATTACTCCGCTGACCATTAATTGAAATGTAACCTTATGCCACGAGCAGGGTGAAGGAGGATTGTTTAATCTTCGAGCACCCTTGGTTAGTAATTATTTCTTAGGACATAATTATTTTTAAATCAAAATAACTGCCAGGAAAAACGAAACGAGACGAGGGAGAGTGGGGAACCAAGGACAGCAGTTACAGTCGATGGGAACCGAGGAAAGCAGATACAGAGATCGGAACTA
>NW_013666800.1:241457-258130 GCF_000517525.1 Limulus polyphemus
AACTAGTTTTACTTAAGAAATGACTTGTATCGCTGAAATTTCTCGGAAAGAATTTGTACGGAAAATTAACAAACGAACACAGACGTAACAATATGATGAACTAATGTGTGGAAATTCAGTGAAGTATTAAGAGTGATGCTGAAAAGTTATTCAGTGTTAAACATACAATAACAGCAACTTTTACAGTAGGGAAATACTGATTTTATTTATTATATTCTGAGCTGAACTTTACCCCGTAAGTCCAGATAAATATGCCCCCTAGTGGCACAGCGGTATGTTTGCAGACTGCCAATGCTAGAAACCGGGTTTCGATACCTGTGGTGGGCAGAGCACAGATAGCCCATTGTGTAGCTTTGCCCTTAACTACAAACAAACAACCCAGATAATTATCTTTTCCTGATGTCTAGTTAGCTCTTGGTTGTTCATTTGATTTGATTGGACTCCAAGACTCATCCTTAGGGTATTGTTTTATTAGTGTCTTAATAACCAGGGGCGTAGCAACTTCCCCCCACAGACCACACAGTACGGTATCCCACGTTAAATAGGAGCCCATAGCATGGCCACAGGAGGTATGATGGGAAAATTCGTGGGTGTTCAACACATTCTGCACTACGCATCTGTTAAGAGCTGTTTATTACTCACAGTATCACCTGTAATTGATCTATGCCAGTCACTCCTTTCTAATATCCTTTGGGAGGAGTTCTTATTCCCTACAACCTTTTGTCTGCAATTCTTGGCAGTATGCCCCTTCAAGTTACACTTGAAGCACTTGTTTTTTGTGTGGTTTATTCTCTACATTCCATGAAACTAGTTATCTAACCAATATTTTTAGTTCTTCTAGGCTATCATCAGCATGAGTCGATGTCTTCATATTGTTCAGTCCTATAATATAGAGAGGGTGTCTTTAGTTTTTTTATCTGGGACCTTAATACGATCTAATTCAATTGCCAAATGCAGGGCTTCCTTAACCTATGAGCTTTGTATGGTTCTCATAGAAACTTTTAGAAGTTGCTTGAGGATTCTAAAATTTTTTCTTTTATGTTACTACAACTTTTAAAGGGAGGATAAAAGTTGTCTTGGAAATTATTGACTAGTCAGTCTTATTTCTTTTGTTGAAATTTTTTTAGAGAATCTGTTGAGAGTTTGTGTGACATTACATGGAAATAAGACTAATAAAATTTTATGCAAACCTTTCTTTAATGGCCTTATATAGTCATGTATTTTGCATTCCCAGCTGTCCTAATGAGCTCTGGTATGAGCAGAAGGCCTCGTTGGCAGTAGATGGCGTGCAGTACACAAAGTATATTTTTATGCTAGTAAGAAAATTTCTATAAATCTTTCTGTCAGTTTTACTGTGATACAGTTTAACACAAAAACAATCAGTACATTACACTTTATCAGCATAAGGCATTATATACCATAATAACTGACATATTCTAGGGACTGTTAAAAGAAACTCTGCAAAATCACCTAGTAAAATATATCATCATACAAGAAAATTGGTAGGGTTTCATTAAAGGGAAACTTAACTTTTTTCAAGGATGTTACATGTTATTTGAATGAAGAAGCAAGCTTCTGATAAAGTGCCATGCAAAGATTAATTAAGAAAGTTACAATGGTAGGGGTTGAGAAAAGAGTAATAATCTGGATTGACAAATTACTGGAGAAGAGAAAACAAAAAGTTGTTATTAATTGAGTCCAGTTAAACTGAGCTCTTTCAACTAGTGAGTCCAGAGGTAAGTGATTAACCTCTGTTTTTTTTTTTTTTTTATATACATTAATGAGTGATAAGGACAAAATTACTAACATTTGGGGTTGGGTATTTCTAGCTGTATTGAGGATGTTGAGGTATTACAGAATGACTTGGATCGATTAGTTAGTTCAACAAACAACCTTTATTTGTTGTAAGTGCAAGCTAATGCATATACATTATCTTAATTTGGATCTGGTTTAATATAGATGGGCATCAATGTAATGCTCTGTAGTTTACATATTGATTACAAGTCGAAAGGGTAATTACCCCTTTATCCAAATACTATCTAGGTATCACATGGAATGCTATTTACAGTTTTGGTATCCTTATTTAAGATAATATATTGACATATTGGAAAGGGTTTAGAGGAGGGCTACTAGTATGGTTCCAGGGATGAAAGAATTATCTTATGGGGATAGTTTAAGTTATCTTAATTTATTTTATCTAAAGAAAAAAAGAGGCAGGAGGTGATCCTACATATGTTTACAAAATTGTGTGGTAGATCAATACAGTAATGATATTTCTTTGTGCTATATTCCAAAAACAAGAAGAGAACACAAGTTTAGGACTTGGAAAATCTAAATTAAGGCAGTTTTATTTTTTAATAGAGTGACTGGTTTATGGAATTAGTTACTTTTGGCAGTATTGGATGCCAATAGTTTACAATTTTAAAAGGGAAATTCATTTATGGAGAAGTAAAAGGTGAATGTACAGGGGGACAGCATTGAAGGACCAAATGTTCCATTGTTGTCCTTATTTTCAATTGTTATCTTATGAGGTGTAATTTTTACAACATGTAGTAATAGTTTATTTGACTTTGTAATAATTCAATACAAAACACTTTGTGGATTATTATGTTTTTGCATTTGTAAGTCTATGAGCTTAATTGGCAGTTACTGTTGTCAGAGTACTTGAAATCTACTTGTTACGAAAAGATAAATTGTTGTTCATAGTGTATTGTACTGACCTACTTAGTGAAATGGATATATCACACTTAGATAAAGAATAAGAGTTTCTCAACTGTTAATAAGAAATACAAAGAATCTTTCTTAAACAAAGTCTTTGTTATACAAAAATCACATAGTTTGAACATTTTTTACAACCTAAACAAATATAGATACTATATTTTATTTGAAAATGATGTCCTAGTAATTAATTATGTTTGGTCTTTTTGCTATATGTGGAAATCTTTACAAGATTTCAATTTGAAAGTTGGTGTTTGAGGAAGTAATTTGGTTAGTCTTTTTGTACCAGAGGCCTAGAGGATATGAAAATGGCTTGGCCCATATCTTTAATATGTTAAAAACAACAACAAAGAATAATTGGAGATTGTATCTTAGCTAAGATATTACAAATCAGTTATAAAATAACATCAAGCACCCTATACAATTCATAGTTATGCAAATCAAAAATTGGATGCCCTATTATGTGATCTGAAATGAGTATTTGGTAGGAGGGTGGCTTTCCATTATTGTCAACACAAACAGCTAAAGTAGTCTGGCATTGATCTTGCATGTTTAATATCAATGTTGAGAGTTAAGGTCCTGAAATATCCTTGACCACTCCTCTAAAACAGATGGAACATTTCTAGGGAATCTTTAGTGTCTCAAGACACTTGATGTAATGTCTCATCTCATCCTTGCTTGTAGTTGTTAGATTAGGATTTTGAAAGAGGTGTAATTCCCCTTTGTGATCCACTTTCATATTCAAATCAGAAGACCTGAAACATTAATGGCTTGGATCCTCCACTTCATACTATTCTACCCCAATTTAACCTCTGCTTGCTTGATGGGATTGAATGTACCAATAGGTTTGCAGATCATACACCATTTAATCATTGTTATTCACTTCAAAGTGACAAATGAGATATATGAAATCATCATATATATATATATATGTAATATGCCACAGACTGAATGACAAACTATTTATAGTTTAGTTACTACAACTGATCATCAGGTGCTTGATTTGTTTACCAAATTTAAGAGATTATTGTTACTATTTTACTCATAGGTATTATAAATTGTGATTATCTTTAATAGTTTCTTGCAGTTCAAAATTCAGTTGGATGGTTTGGGAAACCCTTCAGGTATCATTTGGTTCTTCATATTACAAACAAGAAAAAATAAAGATGCAGATGAAGATAAAATTGTGAATGTCAGTCTATATTATACTCAGCCACAGAACATTAAATTCTTTATTATCAATAGCCAAACATAAAAACATGTAGGTTCAAGAAACCTTAATATTGTTACGTATCTGCTCGTTTGTTAATTTCCGGTATAAATTCTTTCCGAGGAACTTCAATGATACAAGTCCTTTCTTAAGTAAAACTAGTTTATTCTTTCTTGATACAATGTTTTAGTACACAGAATTTCCACAGTCACTTTAAACTTAACAACCTTTATCACACATGCTATAAATCACAGTGATTCACACACTTTACTTACGGTGCCTACTGTTTGCTTGACTCAATTATCTATCTCTTCAATTGCACTGGTTTTTCTCGCCAGGCTTACATACTAAAAAAGAGGGTGCCTCGAACAAACTAGAGTTGCCAGGAAAATTCATGATCTTTCGAGAAACTCCAGCTCGCATGCTCCCAGCGTCGCGTGACTTCCACTGTCGTAACAATATAATATAAAAACCCTATAACCCGAGTATTTTCAAAAGATGGACCTTTATTATTTAGGGGCAAATTGGAGAAAAAAAAGAAGTTTACCCCTGAAGAAGAAAGGTCCACCTTTTGAAAGTGCTCGAGTTATAGGGTTTTTATCGTTTTACGTACGCCAATATAGTAGTTTTATTAGTTTCTGTTCTTGGCTTTCCCATGTTTCTATGTGTAAATAAAATGTTCGTTTTTCATTTGAGTGAAAATTACTGGTCACTATCAAGGATTGAATGTATTTCACAGTCTCTTAAATTTGTTACATAGTGAATAAATGATACAAGGCTTCTCAAGCCATAATGTCTCCAGTGTGACAATTAATGAATTTATAACTAATACATATCAATATATATGTATACTGGAAACAATTAGTTTGAGTGATCTTTAAACAAATTGTGATTAACATTTTGCAAATTATTCTAAATGCCTTACGTTTAAATGTTATCTACAAGAATTTTAAGCATTTTCTTTTCACTACATAAAATGCAGAATGTGATAACAATGCTTTAGCACCCTGTGCTGATAAATACATGTTACAACAGTAATATGAATCTAGTAAATTGCATTTATAAATATATGAAGTGATGGATTAATAAACATCTAAACTTTAAAAATTGTAACTGGATAAGAAAATGTATATAAATATATATATTTCTGGGAGCTCACATAACATACTAGTAGAAAGCTAATAATATATTGAACAGAGAAGTTGTCATTTAACAAAGTTTAGAATTTTATTGGATAGTCAACATAGTTTCACAAACGGAAAATCTTGCCTTACAAATCTTTTAACATTCTTTGAAAAGGTTACTGCTTATGTAGATGATGGTAAGGGTGTATATTTGGTGTATCTGGATTTTCAAAAAGCATTTAACAAGGTACCACATAAAAGGCTTGTAAAAAAATTAGCTCTATAGATGTGGGGATAAGTTAGCAAATTGGATAGAAGAAAGCAGAGTTCAGTCAAACTGGATTAATGTCAAAAGTGGGGTACCTCAGGGCTCAGTCTTAGGACCTTTGCTCTTTTTGATTTACATCAGTGCAGTGACATAGATGAAATAATGGTCAATAAGATACTTAAATTTGCAGATGATATTAAGGTCTTGGGTGTTGCTAGCTGTGAAGAGAATGCTGCTGCCCTACAATAGAATTTAGTCAGTTTGCCAAATAAATGGCAGATAGGTTTTAATTACAATAAATGCAAGATAAAGCATGTGGGTTATCATAATTTGAATTATAAGTATAATTTGGATGGGTATAACCTTAACAGTGTCATAAAAGAAAGAGACCTTGGTGTAATGGTTGATTGGTTTTAAGCCATCCAAGCAGTGTGCTGTTGCCTTCAGATGTTGTAGAGGCAGCAAATTTAAGTGAGTTTAAGAAAAAGCTTGATAAGTATATGAATGAAAAGGGCTGGTTTTATTGACATATTTAAGTTTAGAAAGTTTAACTATGGCACAAACTAAAATATGCATTACTGTAACTGCTTAAATTGTTGCTTAAACAACAACAAAAAAAGGCTTCAAAAAAGTATCTAACAATCAAAAAAACGTTTGGTAGTTTAGTCAAATAACAGACTTTTAATGTTCAAGCTACATACAATAGGTTGTACAGAATTTTGTAAAACCAGCTTTACTGTTGAAATCCTGTCATGTAATTGAATTTTTATAAAAACATTTTATTCTTAAATTCTCTCTCAAAAATGTTAATGCTAAGTAAAATAGAAATTTACATAATAATAGGTTTGTGATCTGGTTTTTGAAAGTGCCTCATATTTGCACCAGAAGCACTTGGCTTGAAAGGTGCTAACTTCCCATAAGGTACAGGAATGGGTAGCACATAATCTCCATCTGGAAAGTAAGAATTAGGTCGAGGTTCAGCTGTCGTTATAGCACCAATGGGAGACTCAAACCATCCCTCTCGGTCCTACAAACAAACAGATAATTAAATAGGGACTTAACTATTGTTTCAGCTTGAACCCTCTTAGCTTTGCAAGAAATAAAAAAAATCAGCTTAAGTTTTTAAGTAACATTATAATCCTTCAAATAAAAAAAAAAGTCAACTAGAGATTTAAGATCCTATACTATCCAATAAAGTTTATTCAAACCTCCAAATTTAATAACAAAACTTTTAAAAAAGCAGATAATAATTTAAGTTATCCTCCTAATCTTTTATGAAAAACAAAATAACTGAACTGAAGACAGTGGTTCTCAAACTTTTAAGACAGTGTCCCCCCTTCCTTTTGTCTGTGATGCTTGATACTCCCTACACACATACATACACTGGTACAGAAAATCCAATTTGTCACAATCAGTAAATATTAGAAACTGTAGTGTATCACAGGTTCAAACAGAGATACACGTAAGAATATAATACAATGTAACTTTTCCCCATAGATCGTCCAAAACTCTGCCACAAAGGCATCCTTCGATTAAGGAATGTTGCTGGGTTATTATGGCAGACACATTTTCAGTAAGCCGTATAACCAGAAGCATCTCCATAACACTGACCACTGATTATCAGCTCAGCATATCTCCAGTTTCTCAGAACTTTTCAATCGGTATGCTGACAGTAGCAGTTGTGCATGGACCACAGCTTGTGTTCACCCTGATGGCACCATGTTCAGTGTTGAATCAATAATACAATAATATATTGTTATATCACAGATATTTATATGTTCAGTATTAAATCAATATTACAACCACTTGATATACTGAGCATTGAATCAATATTACAACCATTTGATATACTCAGTGTTGAATCACTATTACAACCATTTGATTTACTCAGTGTTGAATCAATATTACAGACATTTGATATGGTCAGTGCTGAATCAATATTACAGACATATGATTTACTCAGTGTTGAATCAATATTACAGACATATGATTTACTCAGTGTTGAATCAACATTACAGACATTTGATTTACTCAGTGTTGAATCAATATTACAACCATTTGATTGGTGTAGATCTACCAGTATTATCCAACATTTCAAACTTAACACTGTATTGTGTCTTTCAATGCTAGCAATAGAATAGTAGCTGGCTTTTTTATAGCATGTTTATTTATCAGCCTAGTATGCATACAACCACATGAAATGATATTTTCAGAAATCAGTAGAATGCACATCCCATGGTTCCTCGTACATGTAGACAAAATATTCCATACATATGCTTCACAGTTTATTCTACAGTACCCATACTAACATTATTACTTTCTTGTACTTTACAAATTTATAAATTCAAAATTTAAGCCATTCACAAGGAAATGGTATCAAATATGGATTTAACCAACATTCCAGCACTATAAGCAATAAAACAATCAATCAGTTTCAGGATTCACTTGACAGTACATCAAACATCATACTTATTATATATGCATGGTGGATTTCATTCTAACCCACCATATTACAATAATATCAGAGTTACAGACACAAAATAAGTTCACATGTTGGTTAAAGGGTATTATAAATAATAATTGCCTCACCTCAGTTTCATTACTAAAAGTAGATCTGAAGTTTTTTGTCATTTGTGTCCATTCCTGTTCAAATTCTTCTGATGGAGGAAGACCAGCCTTCAGATTTTTGTAGCAAGTTTGTAATTTATCTTTCATTTCTTGAACCTGTTCTTTGAGTTTCTCAGAGTGCTTTTTATACAATGCTATTTCTACATCTAATGTTTCAATCTTTCTCTCTAAGCCTTTCTTTCTGTTTTTCTGAAAATTATCCTGAAATGTTATAGAAGAAAATATATTAAAAGCTATAATATCCACAATGATGCTTGAAGTAAGATGCACAAAAAACTTTGATTGAATCTAATTTTATTCAACAACACTGTGATAATTCAGATAAATTTTATCACTTTCCAATCTCTATGTGGATATGGAACATTAGTATAAAGATACTCAAATAACATTTCAGTATGTAATTGTAAAAAATTCAGTATAAATAAATCCAAATTATTTCTCAGTGTGTAACTATGGGACAGTAGTATAAAAGTTTCCAAGTTATTTATCAATATGTAATTATCGGAAAGTATTATAAAGTCACCCAACGTATTTGTTAGTAAATGGCTATGAGACAAAATTAACTAACATTATACGAAAATATCACTGTAACCTAAGCAAGTAAATGCATGAAACACTTGGTACAATTGCAAGGCAATTAAATACATGAAACACTTGGTACAACTGCAAGGCTTGTAATATATGAAACACTTGGTACAACTGCAAGGCTAGTAATACATGAAACACTTGGTATAACTGCAAGGCTAGTAATATATGAAACACTTGGTACAACAAATGTTTTATCTATTGCTAGCCTTGCAGTTGTACCAAATGTTTCATATATTACTAGCCTTGCACTTGCACCAAGTGTTTCATATATTACTAGCCTTGCAGTTGTACCAAGTGTTTCATATATTACTAGCCTTGCAGTTGTATCAAGTGTTTCATATATTACTAGCCTTGCAGGTACAACTGCAAGGCTAGTAATACATGAAACACTTGGTATAACTGCAAGGCTAGTAATACATGAAACACTTGGTATAACTGCAAGGCTTGTAATATATGAAACACTTGGTATAACTGCAAGGCTTGTAATATATGAAACACTTGGTATAACTGCAAGGCTAGTAATACATGAAACACTTGGTATAACTATAAGGCTTGTAACATATGAAACACTTGGTACAACTGCAAGGCTAGTAATATATGAAACACTTGGTATAACTGCAAGGCTTGTAATATATGAAACACATGGTACAAATGCAAGGCTAGTAATACCTGAAACACTTGGTATAACTGCAAGGCTAGTAATACATGAAACATTTGGTACAACTGCAAGGCTAGTAATACATGAAACACTTGGTATAACTGCAAGGCTTGTAATATATGAAACACATGGTACAAATGCAAGGCTAGTAATACCTGAAACACTTGGTATAACTGCAAGGCTTGTAATATATGAAACATTTGATGGACTAACATAATTACATTACACATTATGGACTGCCATCATAGGAAAATATGACTGCAAGGCTAGCAGTATACAGAAATGCATCTGTACGACTACTAAAACTGCAGAACCAGAAGATATATATATATTCATGATCACAATTTTAAAGTTTTATCAGTAGTTAGAAAATAGTTTAAGGTTAGTATTTTATAGTAACATTTATTTTATTTACTATCGTTTTACTGGTATGTTTTAGAAAATGAATCAAATATAGTTTTGATAAATCCAACACTTACACAGTTTAATTGTTTAATTTACCCAAGTAAGATACATATGTGTGTGCGGAAATATATATATATGTATATATATACAGGATGATTCCCAGAAATTTCATGTATGATACAAATAAAAAATCAATATATATTTCAAGAAAAAATTTAATTCCACTTTCAAATGAGTTTTTCTTTGCCCATTATCAAACAAATCTAAAGAACTAAATAAAATAAAAATATTGTTCAACATACTAGAATCTTCTATAAAACCATTTAACATGGATAATGTAGATTACCCACATAAATACAACCTGTCTGATATTATTTCAACTCTATATGTCTAACATATAAAAATAATACTATATATTTTCTATTAAACTTAAGGACTCACTGTGACTTACCATAAAAAAATTACTTTTTGGGCTTATAACCAGAAACTCCATCAAAAGAAAATACAGTTTTCATCATTATACACACACACACAGATATATACATATATATAGTCTCATATAAACATGCTTAATCCAAAATAATAATACTGTCCCTAAACCACCTTTTTTTAGATATTATAAACTAGTACTAGCTATTCTCCTGAGTATTACTGGTATTTTAATTACCACTTTCTTTTGTGCTTGTGTTGCTGGTTGTGCCTTATTTTCTAGTGTCTGTCTCAAGCATTCAGTCAGCCTCGATACTTGGGCCAAGACCACTTCTTTTTCTACCAGTTCTGTTTCTTTCCAATAAAGTTGTTTCTCCACCTAGAGAAAAGCTGCAGAACTTGAGGTAACTTAGTTTAGAATTTCCCTATAGAAAGTCAAACTTTTGAAGATTTAATTTACATCTACAGAATCATTACATATTAGTATATAAATGATGTATTAAAATATTAATTACTGAAAAGCTTCAAACAGGATTAACTGAAACAGCATATCAACATAACATTTACCAAATATGTAAAGAAGAAATCACACTTATTATTATTCTTATCGTTATTATTTAAAATCAGGAAAGCGGTCACTATATAGAAAAATGGCTATTGGAGATAAAAAATCTTTAGTTTTATTTTCTTAGTAACATTTTGAGGAAGAGCTCTTTATCAAGCCTTATACAAGCCTGTCACTTGAAGACAAACTACTGAAGAATATTCTAAAAGGAGTATAATACATGAGACAAGAATACTATGTAGGGGTTTCTATTTTGCATGTATATAAATAGATAGAGAGAGAGATAGAAAGATTTATGCAAACACATACACCAAATACATTATTTTTCCTATTGGTTTGACACTGTTCAAAACATAATTCAACCACTGTTGCAGTTCTACAATTATAAAATATGCAAGTAAAGTTTCTTTGTAAAAACAATCAATTTAAAACATATTAATCAAACGATACATTGATTATGTTTTTTATCAGCTTGACACTACTCCAAACATAATTCAATCCCTGTTGTAGCTCTACAATAACAAAATACACAAGTGAAAGTTTTTTTTATAAAAGTTAACATTTTCTTAAATCAAAAATGTATTTCCAATAACACTTACCTCCTCTCACACTACAGCTGTTACTTGACTGCTAGGTTTTCTTCCTTTGCTCATCTAAGCATTAGTCTGATTTTTTTATCCCTTGCTCCAGTTTTTTATACCTCACTTAATTGCCCTTGGTGATATTTGTCTCGTGACACTCTCCACCTATGTTACTGCACCCACTGTCCTGATACTGTATATAAGCATCTCATTCAGATAATGTTATCACTGTTCGAGACTGACTCAATCCATGGTCTGTAATACCGGCTCTTTGTGGGGAGGAAGAGCAGGAGAGTGTGAAAGAAGGTAAGTCTTATTGGAAATACATTTTCCATTTAAGAAAATGTTAACTTCCAAAACATATGTGCCGCTGCTCAAACTACAGCTAGAATCCCACATTAAGAAGGTGGAGGGGCCAGTGAGAGCAATTATCCATACAGAAAGTGTCTGCATAGATTGTGGGTGTATCAACAGAAGATTGGCACCCTAGTGAGGGAACTGCACTACATCCAGAACAGTTATGCTCTTCACCTGGGACTTAATTCTGGTACTGTGGGTGGAACTTTATCAACACTACTGGCCAGGCTCCAACCAGATAGCTGAGGCCCCACTGTTTGGAGTTGAAATTATAAAGCTGTGATTACTAAATCTCACATTGGTGGCTTGGTCATTTGGACCACAATATATATATACATATACATATTTGTGAGTAGATCCCAACTGTAGCTATAGAGTGATGGGTTCTGGGCCACCGGAATCATGAGAAGAAGGTAAGCAACACCAAAGTGGGCAAACCCTCTCCTCAACCTGAAGCAGTCCAAAAGGCAACACCCAAAACTCAAAATCACAAGATCCTGTATGCCATATTCAAAGTGAGGAAACAGAACTTATCCAGTCTGGAATTATGAACACTCATCCTGACTCCCCAACCATGTGGGCTAGGTAAATTCCACTTGCCCTCAGAATTATGAGGTGGATGTGGAACAAACTGTGTTCAACTAAGAACCCAGGATAGGACCACTCTGCATTTGGAATTATGAGGAGACAATGGACCCTCTTCCACGAACAATGTACTGAACCAATATTCATCAAAAAGAAGGGCCACACTCAACCCAATCAAATAGCTGAGCATCAAATCTGAACCGGTAATATAAGTAGGCTTCCCCATAGGGTGGTGCTTCTCCTATCATCATCTGGGAAAAAACATCCAGGGACCTGGGTAGGAGGGCCTCCAACATTGCCCTCTTCAGAAGTGGAGGAAAGTCACTCTGAAGGAAAAGCCTCGTCCACCACCCCAGTAGGATTTGGGGGGTAATGTGCAATGGGGTGCCCTCAGAAACAGTGAAATAGGTGAAACATGTTCCCTAAATTTTGAGAAGCAGACCGACCCCAATTTATTCAATCCAATGATCAGCAGTGGCAGACTGGATCCCTATATGATTTACTCATGATAGTCCATGAGTGGAGGTTCAGCATGGTATAGTAATTCAAGAGACAAACTGACCAGTCGCCTAAATCACAGTTCTGACTTTGGGCAAATCTTTCATATCTCTCCAGGAAAACATCCATGTCATCTTTCTGTTCAGCAAATTTTGGCAGCTTGAGTCGGCTGAAATGACTCCATTGTCATTCTTGGGTCCTTCTTCTTTTTCTGTTGGGTGAGCTTGGCTATCTCAATTTGTGTTCTTATTCTCTCTATTTCCAGTCTCTCCTCTTCTCTTTTTCTTCTTTCTCAATTTGTATTCTCATTCTCTCTATTTCCAGTCTCGCCTTTTTCTCATTTTCTTTTCTCTCCTTTTCTTCTTTTAGCTTTCTTCCTCTCTTCTCTGTCTATGCTATTCTCTCTCTCTCTATTTCTTGTTTAACAAACTCTCAGAGATCACTATCTTTTAATCCAAGATGCTCACATCTTTCAATTCAGTTATGAAAATCTGTATTCTCTACACTATTTTTGCTACCACTACAGTTGTGTATATATAGGCCTACTTATGCTGTTATTCCCATCTACTTCTACTGCCATTTACCACTGTATAATCCTAGCTGGCTCTCCAAATGTCAGAGTTTTATGGATATGTGTGGGTGGGATTCTTATATATATATAATATATTCAAAACAAGTCAAATGTATGTTCAAAAATTTCTTATAGTGTAAAGAATTTTATCTGTACTACGAATGAGATCACTGAAAATTTAAACCGAGAGTGACCCCCCCCCCCTTGATTCAGAATTAATAATCTGGAAATTCATACCATAAATCAGCATGGCAGTAAAACAAGTTATTATTTTTTACAAAAATCAAGTAGGTAACACAAATAATGTCAAAGTATCTCTTACCAATTGTAGCACTGAGAAAACTGTTACTGATGCTTTTTTGAGAAAAGTGATAACATTATCTGAATGAGGTGCTTATATACAGTACCAAGATAGACAGAGGGTGCAATGATGCAGGTGGAGAGTGCCATAAGACAAATATCACCAAGGGTAATTAAGTGGGGGTATAAAAGACTGGAGCAAATGAGAAAAAATCAGACCAATGCTTAGATGGGCAGAGAAAGAAACCCTGGCAGTTGAATAATAGCTGTAGTGTGAGCAGAGGTACATATGTTTTGGTAAACTAGTTAACACTAATTTAAACCATATTATAAAAACAATAATTATTTTTTATTAATTTAATTTGTACCAAACACAATCAAATCACTGGGGCAGTTTTGCAGTAACAAAATTCACAAATCAAGGAAAAGCGTTTTGGAAAACTAATTAACACTAATTTAAGCCATATGATAAAAACAATAATTATTTTTCTTTAATTGACATTGTACCAAACACAATCAAATCACTGTGGCATTTCTGCAATAACAAAATATAAAAATGAAGGCTTTTCAGTCCAAAAAAAATTAATTGAAATATATTATTAAAATCAAATAACTATAACACAGAATTTCCTCACACTAAATGACCACAAACTGGGAAACCACTGACCTCTTTCAATTTTTTTTTCAGTTGATCATCTGTGGGATCACACCCTGAAAGAAACAGACCATAGTTCAAAACACCTACTCTCCCCTCAACCTTCTCTTCCAGCTTTTCCTGGTTCTCTTTGCATTTAAATAGCTATAACAAAATAATTTCAATTCAAAACAAAATATATAACTTTATGGCAAGATCATACTCAAAGTATTTGTTTTAAATAAAATTATTCAACAGATAATACATACATAAGAAACATTTATTACAATTTGGTCATGAAACAAATATCAAAACAATTAAACATCCCTATTTGAGAAGTTCATATTCAACTATTATTCAACCACAGAAAAGAAAAATTTTCATTCACTTAAAAAAGTCCCAATGTCTTCCTCAGTATGTGTTTTGTTAAAATTAATTAGGCTCTTCATGTGTAAAAATCATACTTGGATTAGACAAAATGTTTCAAAAATGGATGTAATCATGTTAACGTCCACTGACAGTGAAACATAAAAATAAATTAAAACAGTAACAGTTTAAGCACTCAATTTAATCTTATCATTTTGTAATCTTCTTTACCAGTTTGAGTGGCTTTTGAAATAGTTTAGATTTGATTTGGAAGAAACAGTCATAGTAGGCATTAAAAACTAATAAATCTTAGAAACATGACCTAAAGAACAAGTTATATATTGGTATTAATTGGTCATCCACCATAGTGAAGATTGACCTAATAATATAATATAAAATTAACTTCATTTTCATTTAAAAGAATAGCTTTGTTTAAAACACAACAGTTAATCATTTACAGCAAACAGAGAAACTTATCAGCTATAAAAACCACTGCACATTTCACAGACACCGTGATTTTCATATTATTGTACATACATTCAATTTTTATTTAAAAACTTAATGAAAGAAATAAAATTTAATATTCTACCCTTCCAAGCAAGGACTACATAGGAATATACTACAAAATGTGAAGTGTGATAGTACACTAAATCATAATAAAAAGTATGAAATAGCATTATAAAAACCAGTTTAAAAATTCTGTGATTTTTATGTTTACTAAAGTATGATGAAACACACAATAGAAACTTCCTCCTCTGATTTTTGTGCACTAAATAAAACAGAATTACAAACAGTAACCTCTAGGATAAAATAAAGATTCAATAAGCTACTATAAATTTTATGTTTATAGAATATCTAATTTATTTTTCACTGAAAAGTACAGTATTACACAGTACCGTATCGAATTTGAAATCGAATAAGTATTACACTTATGAGTTGTTTACTCAGATAAGATTGGATGATTAACAACATATCTTACCTGGTTTTACAGAGAAAAACACCAGTAACGAGAAGAACAAACAGCTTTTAAATACATGTTTTGACTTGTCACAATCACAATTTGCACTATAATTTTAAATCTTAGAGAAAATATACATAATTTAACACCTACTAACATCAACAATTCTAAGCTTATTTCATCTATCTGCTGTTTTTTTTTCATAAAACATAAATACTTTATTATAGACTACAGTTATAAATTATTTCAATGCTTGTGCATAAAATATACATTTTTTATACATACACAAATATAATACGTAGTGCTGTATTTACGATTTAAATTTTATTTACATGCACTCATATGTTATATTCAGCTGAACTTAAATTCATGTTAAATAGGTAATTTTTATTCAAGCCATTAGATTATGGGTTTTACTTACAATTAATAACTTAAGCATAGTAACAAATAATAATAACTAAAATTGAGTAGTTTCCTATATGTTAATTTTTTCTTCATTTTGGTGCTATTTCAGTCACAAATTTATACGTTTTAACAACACATAATTAAACAATTTTTGCTCATGTATGTAAATATTTTTAAGGGTTCAAATTGTTATTGAAAATAAATCAGAATCATACACTAGGATGTGATTTTTATTTTGCTGTAAAACAAGTAATTTCAGAATGTAAACAATAAAATAAAGAAATTAAGATTAAAACTGTGCAAGTTTCTAGACATTTACTAAAGTTTAAGTATTAATGAGAAAATACTCCTTCTCAACACAAACATACCTCTTTTTCAGCTTCAGCTAATTTAACCTTTAACTCTATTTCTGATTTCGACATGCTTCTTATTTTTTCCAAATTTTGAAGTTCTTCTTTCAACCTGATTTCCACTATTTTTTTCACTTCATCCAATACATGTAATTCAGACTGTGCTTTAGTGAGAAGATTTTCTTAAAAGACAAACAACTCACACTCATTAAAATTATAATATCATCATCTTTAGAAAATAAATAGAAATTACACTAAAAACCTTGTATCTTTAAAAACTATTTTTTAAAAGGATTTAAAATAATACTTCATTCATTGAAGCTTTTGCTTGTTTAAGACCAGTCATGGCCTAGTGGTCAGCATGCCCAGCTGGTTCAGTTGTGTAGTGCTTATCCAATAACCATGGATTTTAAGATATATGTGAACTATTAATGGCTGGAGACGGCTTAAATGGGTAATGAAGAAAAACTTTAAT
>NW_013666800.1:258140-272789 GCF_000517525.1 Limulus polyphemus
ATTAAAGTTTTTCTTCATTACCCATTTAAGCCGTCTCCAGCCATTATTAGTCTCAAAGTGGGTTCCTCGTCATCGAATATGTGAACTATGATGTACAAATTGCAATAAAATATTAAGTATTACCAATGAATTAAAGTTATTTTTTATTCATGTAGTGTTGGTGAAAAATCCATCTCTCATTGAGTTCATTTCAAACTGGTAAGAGCTAAATTGAAAGAATAAACTCACCCAACATCTGTGATTTCTGCTGTAAGATACAAACTTCTTTTTCTCTTTCAATAAGGTCTAATCCCCTAAAAGCAGTGGGAAAAATAAAGTTTGAAACAGATGTTTGACGTACTAAAATGTTAGATCATAATTTGTTTCTTTAAAGTATAAACTGTAATATCCCACACCTCTGATAAACAAAACTATAGTTCATTATAACCACTTTAACATTATTTTAAATTAAATTAATGAAATAATCTGTATTTATTTATTTATACATAAAACTTTGTCTCTTACATAAGTTGAAAATAATGAAAAGTGCATACCTTGCCAAAATCATCATTTGTGTGAAAAATGTCGAAACTGATTTAAATAAACAGCCCTTTCTGATGTCTTTTATGAAATTTATATACAATGTTAAATAAGCTTACTCATGAGATAATACTAGACTTCACGGAACTCAGTCTCATACTTCATTTCAATTCACTTACTTAACCATAATAGTCATTGTTCATGAAAGCTAATAATATAAACAGTGCCTAGGTCACTATTATGTGTGTCACATCCCAGCTGGCCGGATGAAAGGCCTTGTTGGCACTGTATCCTGCAGATGTAGTGTGGTTAACCTATTATAACATATTTTTCTTTCCTTTCGCACATAAGTTCTTACAATTACAAGTGGGATTCCTTTTGTCATCCAGTTCCCTTTAAATACAACACTTCAAAGGGTACTACTTATGAAATAATATACCACAAAATTAAAAAAACTATCATACCCACATCTCATTTTTCACCTTTACAAAAACAGTGTACTTTTTTAGTATGTCACTCAGCCAATGCTATGGGCTTGTGCCTAAAATGGTAAATTATTAACAGTAACTCTACGAGTCAACTAGTCCATGTACAGAATTCCATCTCTAGTAGGGACACATCAGGTGTTTCCTTATATCTCTTGAAAGTTTTGGAACATACAATGTTGCATGAAGAACTAATGGTGTTCATGATCCTAAAAAGTAAAAAGAACTGAAAGATACAATGATTTTTTTTTTGGTAGAAGAAAATTATTTTACTAAACTTTGTTTGAGATCATGATGATAATGTAATTCAATATTTATAGAGAAGTGTTTTTCAAACTGTGGGTCACGATCTCCTTACATGGGGATCACAAGCTGTTTGTTATGAGTGAACATTTGTTTTTGCCCTTGAAGTGTCTGAAAGTGCACCTATCACTTTTATAATGAACTATGATGAACTGTTTATTCATCCTTGTAGAGATAATGGGGGGGGGGCACAACAACCAAAGCAATCAAAGTTCTGCCAGTTGCAGGGAAAGTAAGTCAAAAGAGAGGACAGAAGAATTTTTGCTGGTGCTAATAAAAATGCCAAATGACTGAAAAGAAGAACCTCTAACAATAGATGTGGTATGTTCACAGAATCATCATCACGAGAAGTGGACAACCATAACCAGACTGGTGACAGTATACTAAAATCAAGCCCTACAGATCCTTAAATTTTAAGCCAACTTTTCTCAATTTCTGCACCTGATGTGAACCATACTTTGTTACCTAAAGATACACAGTTAGTCCAGTTGATTTAAAAATCCATTATTAAACTTTTCATTAAAAATAATATTATAACATACTACTGAGCTTACACTAATCTATTATAAATTTCAAAAGCCTAACTTTTTCAGTTATCAACACTATCCTAGAACATGAATCTCTAGTTTTAGCTTTTTGTATGTGATTTTTTCTTTAAGATTTAACATATAGGTTTTACATTAGTTACATTAACTGAAGTTAATATATCAATGTAATGTGTATTATTTAGTTTTCTCATTAGTTTGCAAGCCCTAATTTATTTTACAATCTATCAGTTACTTAACAAGTCACTGTACTTTCGTTGTCTGTAAGATCTACACATATGTCATTACTTAATAAGTAATTTATATTTGTAGTATAAGTCTAGCTAATTATCATTATACTTTTTATATTACACAATCTAACCATCTGCTTGTCAAAATTTTCAATCATTTAAGATTAAAATGCATTGAAAAATTCATATAATAAGTTTTATAACCTTCTATTTCTTTCTTGTATAACTTTTTCATATCGTTCTCGTAAATGTTTTAAGTATTTTTCTTCATCTGCAACTATGGATTCCAAATGCTCCAATTGTTGGCCTTGTAAACTGCACTGCTCTTGCAACTCCTCTAAGCTCACTTGCTGTTTCAAAACTTTGTGCTTCAGATGGTCGCGGAAAACTAGTGTATTGAGTAACTTGAAATACATGTCATTATTTTGCCTACAAAAAACAGATTAATCTAAACATTTCTACATCAGCATTTAAGATATGAATAAAAACTACATGCAGCAAATTTTACAAATTGTGAATTTGATTACTTCCAAAAACCATTTCTCAAATATAAAACAGTAGAGTAACTGTTATTGAATTATCTACATATATAAGTGATTATCAATGCAAGAAAGTGCAGTTTCCATTGGAAACCAGTGACATACTGGTGTCTTTTAGTCAAAGTGAGTTACACAAGGTATGGCAGTTTAAATTCTGTTCCAAAATTAAAACCATAGAAATATAAATAATGTCACTAAAAATCATTTAGAAAAGAAGCCTAAGGTCATTCTGTATGTACAACAAAAATTCCTACAACAGAAGTGAGTTAATAACTCTTTCATGTATGTTCTCCTTGAATAGAAATTTAGTCAATACAACTCCAAGTATTAAATCCAGAAAGAAAACAGGTATATGACCTTTAAATAAAAATCCAGAGATACAGCTTTTGAGTGGGTTGTTTATTTTAATTGGTTGTTTAACTTACTTACAACATTTCAACCACTCATGTGGCCATCATCAGGTAACTGGCACATATTGGGTGAAATAGTAAAGAAATACTGCACGAGCATTTTGTTCAAGTTTATGAAACATATAAGGTGACACCTGTGTTTTGATTTAAATTAAGCTTTACTTCACGAATAATTAATGTTTCTTTTATTCTTCTTCTATTAATGTTGCTCTCATAACATAATATTTTAAAGTTGTTAATGCTAATTGGATGTTGATTCATTGTGCTGTGTTTGTGATGGGATTGTTATGTTCTTTGATCCTAATGTTTATGTTGCTTTCAGTTTCACCTATTTAAGCATCAATCACATTGATACTTGTAGATGCTTCTGTTGTTGAAGTTGTGAAGCATCAATTACATTGATACTTGTAGATGCTTCTGTTGTTGAAGTAGTGAAGCATCAATCACATTGATACTTGTAGATGCTTCTGTTGTTGAGTTGTGAAGCATCAATCACATTGATACTTGTAGATGCTTCTGTTGTTGAAGTTGTGAAGCATCAATCACATTGATACTTGTAGATGCTTCTGTTGTTGAAGTTGTGAAGCATCAATCACATTGATACTTGTAGATGCTTCTGTTGTTGAAGTTGTGAGAATAAATCTTCCTTAGATGCCCCTTGATTTTAGTGCTCGGGTTTTGAATAAAAGTAACGTTGTTGTTTATAATGTGATTTTTTGGTGCTTGTTTCTAAATGTTTATGATGTTTTTGGTTAAGCATGATATAGTTAGACACTTATTACTGGGTCTGAGTTTGTGTATTTTGTTCCTTCATGGAGTTTATATAATTTTCCCTTTCTTTCTTTCTATTACTGAGGTTGTTTTTATTTAAAGTGTATAGTGGATTTCCTCTCCTCACAACAAGTACATGACCTGCTATACAGGATAACAAAATTTAGATATAAACTGGTAAAATTAATATTTCATTCTAGCTAGAGATAGGATACAAAACTAAAGTAAATTTTAATGGTATAATCACTTCCAACATCTCTTAATATTCTTGACTTGCTCAATTTCAAATCACTGATGTGGTATTTTATGCAAGTTTCAAGGCATAAAATGATTCACATTCTTGTTAATAGATCTTTAACTGAACTTAAATATTATGATAAATAATAATATTTCTACAAAATAATATATGCAGGTAAGAATTGGTCCGAGCTTTATAGATCGAACATTTTTATCATTTAACTGAATCATGTTTCCCTTGATTTATGCAAATAAAAATTAGTCTGAATTTAGCTTTAAAGTCTATATAAAATTAGTTATTTCACAATAAATGATGACAGGGTATGAAAACTGGTCAATACAGTGTGACATCAAATAGGTGTTACATGTGTACAATTAATTCCAGTTGTGAATGATTTAACATGGCTGTTTTTCAATTATAACTTTTTTATATCAATGGATATTTATTTTTATTTATTGTTGTCCATTTCTGCAAGATATAAAAAGGAGAAGTAACTTGCATGTCCTAGCATCTGGCATCATGTTTATACAAAGTTTGTTTACAAGAAATGTAAAATGTGGAAATAGCTTCTATGGTTTAGCTTCTGATTTCATGCATATACAAAGTTTGTGTCACTGATGCTTCTGCAAGATTTCTATAAATTTTTCATAGAAATATCACAAGCTCATTAACTTCCACTTGTGTAGTTTTTATCAGGGGATGCTAATATAAAACTAAAGAGGTCACAACTGGTTCAAATAAAATAACCATCAAATGTAAACAATGTCTGTAAGTGTTACTGCTTTCAAAACAATATAGTTATTTATGCAAACATTACTAAAACATCAACCAATTCAGAAAACTTCTCAAGAGACAACATTCACTGTCAGTACTATTTATCTATTACTTTCTTACTATTAAACTATTTAAAAATAAAACAAGACACATATGGTTGCTACCTACTTTTGATTCTTTAGTGTCTCTTTTTTTAAAATTTCAATTTGACTCTGTACCATGTAATGCTTCTCAGTATGCTGGGCTTTTTTCTGGCAAGCAATCTGGTATAAACCTGCAATTCTGTTTTTATCTTGCTTGGTGATTTTGTATAATTTAGTAATTTCCATTAGTCTAATGAAACAAAAACAAGTATCATAAATGTATACCTAGTAATCTAATTTCAGAAATAAAACCTGACACTATATTTTTATAAAAGACTTCAGAAACATGCTTTAAATGTAAAAAAAAAAAAAACAATTAGATGCAAGCTCTCACAAAAATCAGTTTTGTTTTCTTAGTAATGAAAAGAATTTTTAAGGATATCAAAAGGAAATCTAAATAACCCTTTGTCTATAACAGGGTCTTTTTAAAGCCATAAAAACAATAAGGTACAAAGTAGAAGAACACATCACTAAACATACACAATCAAAAACAGCATCAATCCTAGACTAATGATCACCTTTTAAGTGTTGAGTGTACAGCCACATATCAAATTTATAAATGTAAGTAAAAATTGATATTTTAAAAACTATTTCACCATTGTTTTACTGAAGAATTTAAGTAAAAATTGATAATTTAAAACTATTTCAACATTGTTTTACTGAAGAATTTTGGTAAAAATTGATAATTTAAAAACTATTTCACTATTGTTTTACTGAAGAAGTTTGGTAAAAATTGATAATTTAAAATCTATTTCAACATTGTTTTACTAAAGAATTTTTCAATTTCTATTCTGTCATTTTGTAACATAAAGTTCGAGTAAACTGCAAAGAAAAATAAATTTCAACCTATATTTCTGCACATCTTTAAGGAGTCTTGCCTGTAAAGAACATAAGCATTTTTTAAAAAATTTTCTGCCTACTCCAAAGCATAGATTTATGTTTGCTATATCTATTGAGAATATAATTCACAATGTTTTATTTCTCATATGATATTTTTTCTCTTCTTCTGATTGTATTATTACAATTTCTCCTTCCTAACCATTTAAGATCTCTAGAATGTGATATGAACAACAACTAATAAAGCTCAACTTCAAAAATACCTAAAGTAAATTATATGCTATTTACATCAATATAGAATGAACAAAGTAGTGTGAGAAGTAATTCATGGTTTTGTAGGAAAGTGATAAGACCTTGCTCTTGCAGAAAAAAACAACATTATTTATTGGGAAAGTTAAAAGATATAGAAACACACCGATAATATAGGATATTTCCACGTTTTCTTTACAAATTATTTTATTGCTTCTGAAAATGTTTTTGTGTATTTATTTGAAAGCTACATAAAATTTCTTCTATGAAAAGACATCAGTTAAACCTACTAATTAGATTTATGTTTCAATAGTTGACAGCAAAATATTTCTGTGACACTAATCTTTATTTATCAAATATTATTTTTAAGTTAATTGTATTCAAACAATGCACATAAATTTAATAACTTATAACTTGTTGAAAATAAAGTATATTTCTTACACAATATTTTTGTCAGTTTCTTTGGAGTGTTTTTTACAATGTATAGATGGAAGTGGTAACTAATGCTATTGGCAAAATGAAGTATCAAAAGAACTACATTAATGAGTATCATTTAAATTGAATGAATATTTATAACATGGTATTTTCTGATAAATATTGAAAATTTAAATTCTAAAATGAAGTGCCATGTTTTTTTTTCCAAAACAGTTTCTTGCAACAAAATTTTGAAAATTTCACAACATAAAAAATTATAGAAAAACAAAATCAAATTAGATTAATATTTTAATACCAAACTAGAAACTATTTAATAAGTTTCATGCAAGTTTAAGTATTTCCATTATGAGAAGGGAAAAACAAAGGATCCAGAAAGGGTTAATCAAAAAATAACATACACTTCGTACTAAAAATGTATAAAAGTTAGGACATCTTATCTATAATAATAAAACAGCCTGTGTAAGTGTGTGTGTCAGTCAGTCAGCACCATAGCTCCAAGTAGAAAGAACCTAGAGATCTGAAACTTTGCACATATACAAAGGGAATTCTGAGAGTGTGCGTCTGGGTTTTGTTTTTCTCTAGAAAACGTTTGGCCAATAATTTTGCCCTATAGCCCTTAAGCCATAAAAAGAGAGAAGTATATGCTGTCATCTGTCGTTTGGTACAACAAATTGTTAGGGAATAAGTTTAATAATAATAACAGGTTTTTTAAAAAAAAACAAGTATAAAAGTGTTAAAATTCATATTATTGGTGGAAATTATTATATTTAAATGTTATCTATTTCCACCAATAATATAAAACAATAATAGTTTTGTAAACACAGGTTTTTAAAAAAAGCATGCATAAAAGTGTTAGAATTTGTATTTCTGATTTTCAAATTGATAAAAAAATATTTTAAAATAAAAGTCTTTATTACTTCTGCAGCAAAACAAAAGAAATTTGAAATAAGGTCAAATTTGTTTTTCTGCTGCACAGGTAATATCGATTTTTATTTTAAAATATTTTAAAAAAAATTGAAGAAAATATGAATGATGCAAAACTTTCTTCAATCATTTTACAAAAATTATCATTTCTGAATGAGCATTACAGCTGTGAGTTTCACCAGAAAGGGAGTTGAGAGGAAACGCCTACTCAGGAAGAATATCACAAAAGGTAAGCGATATTTTCTATCATGCTTAACTCGCCCCTAATAAATGTTGTTTAAGACTCATAACATAGGTTAATCAATATGTAGAATAATACACGGACTTTTACCTTTGTTAAACTACTTTTATTTGTGTACTTTTGGCTCACTTACCGGGGCTTTCATCAGAAAATAATGCACTTGGTGATAAAAATTCTTTAACTGTGGAACCCCATTTTAAAATAAGTATCTAGGCAACAGTCTTAACAATAACTGATATCTGGTATTAAAGTTATTGAATACATAGAATTGTGACGAATATATAATATAAACTGATTGGTTTGATATAATAAACATAAGGACAATACAATTACAGGTATTATGTAGAGAAAAAACAAAAGCATTTTTCATAGTTCAAATAATACATTATAAAATTGAAAGTTTAATTTTACATTCAAACCACATAGGTTCTGTGTTTGTATATAGTCTTTAGTTTGAATTACAAAATAAGTTGATTAGTTTTGCTAGCTGAGAGAGTGATTGATTATACTAACTAAACAAAGAGCTGAACAAGAGTTTAGGTTTCACTCAGTACAATGTTTTTAAAAACCTGATGTTACAAAACTATTATTGTTTTATATTTTTTAAAAGTAACCATGCATATAATCATTTCTGCCAGTAATACGAATTCTAACACTTTTATGCCTTTTTTTATAAACTTTCATTGTTTTACATTATTCGCAGAAATGCATGGTTACTTTTAAAAAATTTAAAACAATAACAGTTTTATAACATCATGTTTTTAAGAAAACACTTTTATTGAAATGTTTGTTCATATTAATTTTATATTCATAGAGTGCTTGAAAACAGTATGTCTTTCTTTTCGGTATTAGTACCTTTATGCATTTGATCTTTCTTATTTAAAAATAGCTAAACATTGGCTCTCTGTTCAGGTAATATCCAGGCAATGCCTGGTAAGGATGGCTAGTGCACAATATAAATGAAACAGAACATAACTTGGACACGTTTTAAATTGCAATTAAAAGTTGATAAGAATTTAAAATATTTCTTTACTTTTCTTTATTATCACTTAGACAGTTTTCCATTTTTTCTTGGTCCACTTGTTTGGACTTTAAATCATCCTTAATATGCTGCAATCGCATTTCTGCTCGAATAATATCAACACTTTTTTTATCTTTTTCAACCACCTAAATGAGATGAATAAAATTCATTAGCTATAGTTCAGTATGAAAACATATGTACATCACAAAATACATGACATATATCTAACAAAATGCTACAGTCAGACACTAGTTTTGAAGCTTACAAATATATTTTACCTGCATACTACTTGGTATGTACTGTTTCTTAGATTGTCTGCTTATTCTCTTTAAAATATACTGCCATTATTGGTGCTATGTCATCATAATTTTCAACTCCTTCCATAAAAGTACAAAACTCTGTAACACAAGCATTTTCAAAAGGTGGACCTTTCTTTATCAGGGAGCAAACTTTCAATTTCTTTCATAATTGGAGTGAAAAATCATCTATGAGCTCAATTAATGAAGTCATCACTGAGATTATACAATATGGACCAGTTCCATTTCATATATTTTTATAGTAGAGTGTTATTTTGTCTCATAAATCACCACTGAATATATAATACTAGTCTCTGTGTACATGACAAAAACTGTATACCACACCACAATACTAACTACTAGCTTTCTATAATTAGTAATTGTTATGATATTAAATTTAAAATAATATTTTATAGCTCAATGTGAAAAATCTGAAGGAAAGATACCATATTCACAGTTAATTAGTTTGATTGCAAAATAGGCCTTAATATCTTAATATCAAGCATGACTTTAAGGAAAGTCATAAACTGATATTTAAATGTATATGAGGTTGGGAGGTAAAAATACACCCATTTTTGAAAGAGGAAACCTTCTTTAAATATACCATATTGATGTGAAAACAATAATATGTAAATATGAAACAATGCAATGAAAAGTACACAATTAAATTTACATCAGAGAGTCATATTTAACAATAATGTATGGATAGTTATGTACATGCTGTATGGACTAAAAATCATATTATTAGAATATTATTTTAGGCACAAAAGTCAATTTGATAACAACAGTCAATCATACACTACAAAAGTTAACATTGTCCAAAATAGACAATGTATTTCTGATAGATACTTTCCATCCTCTCATAAAATAGCTTTTCTCAATTAGAACTGCTTCGGAATGGATGGGTGTAAGACGTTGGATCATTGATGCCTCAATAGAGAGAGCCAAAGAGGAAGTAGTGGGCACTCCTGAAGGTACTGCAAAAGTGGAAACCAGGGTTGAGTTAGCCAATCTGGTGCTACCAACAGAATGCAACAATGGGTAGAGTGAATCATTGCTAGAACTCTGGGTAACAGAAAAATTGGTGAGTAGGCATATAGGTGTAATCCAGTTCAATCCTGACTGAATGCATCTATTGCCAATGCCCAAGGGTCAGGTACCAGAGACAAAAATGCTGAATTTGAGTGTTCCAATGAGTAGCAAACACATAGATCATCATTGTCCCGGACCAACAGCAAATCTAATTAAAAACATCTTGATGAAGCATCCATTCTATCGGAAGAATCCTGTTGGGTTGAGACAATTGATCCACCACCAAATTCCTCACCCCCAAAACATGGCAAGCTAGTAAGATAATATGATGGTTGTGGGCCCAATAAAGAATATCCAAGGTTCGAAAACAGAGACCTGGACCGAGTGCCCCCTTGATAGGAAATGCAAGACACCACCATGGAATTGTCAGAGTGAAGCATAGTGACTTTGCCCTTCAACAATTCCAGACATTGAGACATCGCTTTTTGCACAGCAAGGAGTTATAAAACATTGATGTGTAGGGAAGCCTTGTTGTCCATCCATAGACCCTAGAATTCCTGACCACTAAGATATGCACCCCATCCTTGTAGCGAGTCATCCATAAAAAATTAGATCTCTGGACAAGGTGGCGGCAGAGGAACAAACATATATCATAGTATTGTTTTGATCGAACCACCATTTAAGGTCTAAGATGTTGATCGTGAATAAAGAGACCTGGGAATCCAGTGGATTGCTGTTCATGATCCATTGATCATGCAATTGAAGGGTCTCATGTGTGTTTGTCTCAAAGGAATGAGGGATTCGAGTGATGCCCACATCCCCAAAAGAGAAAGGACCATCTGAGCAGTGGGAGAAGGAGACTTGAGTAAGAGTCTGACTGCCTGTTCCATAATGTGGAGCCAGATGGGAGTTGGCTGAGCCGACTGAGAGATGTGTTGAAAAAACATCCAGATGGACAATATATGAGTTGGAATAAGAATAATTTCTCAACTCTGATAAGAAATACTGCCTTGGTTGGTTTGGAAAGTAGAATCTGGGTGTGATGTTCTGCAACTGATGAGATGGTGTCAGTAGTAACCAATAGTCCATGTAATGGTATGTGTACAGGCTCAGGGAATGGAGTGATAAGAAAGAAAGATCATACAATGAGGCAGAACACACATGGTAGAGCCCTGAACTGCAACACCTGACCCCTGTGCACATAATAAAGATAGTGGCAGGATAATTCTGCTAAGGGAACATGCAGATAAGCTTTGGTGACATTGAACTTGGTCATCCACAGTCCCGGCAAAAAATGCAAATGCAGAGTGAGGAATGACTCCATTGTGAACTTTGGATCTAGGAATTGATTCAGACGAGAAAGTTCAATGACTGGATGCCAATCTCCCATTTTCTTGGGTATAACAAACAGACAGGAATAAAATCCTAGAAGAACTGGAATGACTCTCTCCACTCCTCCCTTCACCGACAAATCTCTGATAGCTGTGGAACAAAGTTCTGAAATCTGAGGATCTACAGGAGGCAGAAAAACCACAGGTTGGAGGGATAATGGTGGTGGTGATGTGAACTGAATGACTAATCCTGATGCAAGAACCTGTAGTATCCATGGTAAATGTTTTCTACAGATCCAGAAATTCTCAGAGCTGAGTCCCCACAGACCCCAAAGGCATACGGCATTCCAACTGAGCAGAGGATCCTTGTGGATATGAGAGGAATCTATTATGGGTACCAATGACCTGAGGGGCTGATGTTGTGGGTTGGGAAACTCAAATAGAGGCAGAACAATGACCTCCTGTAGGAGCTGAGGAGTGTAAAAGCCAATGATGACATGGATGAATGCAGATGGGCAACATCAACTCAGACCTTTCCATCATCAAGGAAGGCACTGACTCAAAAGCAACTCATATCATCCATATAACTCATATATTTCTCATATATTCCATTTTGAGTTTGTTGCAGTTTTTCCAAAAATAAAAGGGGTTTTTACACACTCACAAAACAAACAAGTATTTTTTTGTTTTGCCTCTTACTTCATGCCAATACCACTCAGAGTTTAGAATGATACTAATAAAGAATCTGTAGTATTCCACTACCTCTTTTTAACTGAACAGTTTATGTCACATATAACATTTAACATGTTACACTACCAAAACCGCTTCTCACATGCTATATCACCAACTAATTGGCTTATACTATTACCAATTATGTTTACGCTCTCCATGCAACAACTACAGTTATTTATAAGATATATACTTTTATGTTAATATTATTAAGGCAGTTACAATCAGGAGCACCATTTCCACTTTTGATGTTGTTATTGGAGGACTAGAATTAAGTCCCTGGATGTTACTGTTTTTTTTTTAATACTGGTTAAAGTGTAAGTATCAGTCTATTTTATGAGCATTTGCTCTGACAATTTTATATGTAATATTACAATCATTCAAATAACGCAAACTGTACATCTTATATAGCTATTTGTTCTAAAAATAAACAGATGCTATTAAACAAGGGGGACATTTTCTGAGCAGAATGGTGCCCCTGGTTATAATATATTTAGCGAAATTATAATGGACTTTTCAACTACAAATAATATTATAATGGACTTTTCAACTATAAATAATATTATAATGGACTTTTCAACTACAAATAATTTTAATTAAAGCATTTTGATATTTATTCATATGAAGTTGCTTATAATTTTGTCTCAATTTCCAAGACTTGTTCAGTAATTAGTTTAATTCCAACCATTATTTTAAGTGCTGTATTAATTCTAAGTGGCTTAATTAAATAAACTCACATACACTGATCTACTTTCTTAGATTGTACTGTTGATTAATAATAAGAGAAACACCATATCTCAAAAAATTATCTCAAAGAAAAAAAATAACAATATTCTGGCACTTTGAAATACCATATTTAAATATGAAAATATATAAATATTTCTTTGTAATCTTTTTTTTGCTTAAAATTCTTCTTTTTTGCTAAAATGCATGCATGATATAATATTTTCCAATGTTTGACAGTATAATATTTTCCAATGTTTGACAGTATAATATTTTCCAATGTTTGACAGTATAATATTTTCCCATGTTTGACAGTATAATATTTTCCAATGTTTGACAGTATAATATTTTCCAATGTAATCTTTTCATGTTGATGGCAGGTCAAATTACATACATAAGAATTTTCTAATGCAGGAATATCTTATTTTAATTAAAGTAAGCCAACAACTTTATCAACTATCAAACTACGTTTTTAGAAATGATGATGGTATGATTACTAAGGTACATTCAACTTAAAGCTGCAGTTATTTATGACATGATTTATTTATTACACTGACATACTCAAATTTTCCCTTAATTAAACTATTCGGTTTAGAACAGACATAGAAATAGTAGATATACATTTTTGTGCAGCATGTGAACGTATTAATCAAGGTATTAATTATTAGTTTGTATTAAATAATTTATTTTATCAAAAACAATTCCCCAGCTTCAGAGGCATTAGCTTGGGGTGACACTGTTAAGTCATAAACAATAATCTATATAAAAAACTAAATCACGCCAGCATATGCAAAATATGACCTACACCATGTTTGCTTGGACAATGTATAAAATTATTGGCAAATATTTAAATAATCTATTTGATGAATTGAAGGTGATGGACAATATATCAAAGTCTTACCTTTAAAGTTATCATCTTAGACAGTTTCTTTGTTAACTCTTGTAACTGTTGAGCATCTTTAACAACTTTAGAAACCTGCAGAGCCAAGCTCTCAGCATGTGCAATTTCTTCCTGTGTTCGTGCTGTCTAAAGGATCAGATCATTTTTTAACTTAAGTTAAAAGGTTCATTAATTGTTTTGATAATCATAATATGTAAAACTAAATTTTACTTGGAGGAACTAAATAGGGTTTAATCAAACTTCTATAAAAAGTTATAGGTAAAAAAAAGCCCCACAGATACTTTGATGGTGAAGAATTATTGGACTTATCAGACAATTTGGAGGGTTCTTCTTTCTCAGAAAGTGGGAATCAGTATTTTCCAACTGAAGAAAGATACATTGATGATGAGGTATCAAAATCTTTTAATGTACTGAATGAATCATTAGCTGAGCGTAATATTATTGCTAGACCTAGTGACAGCAGCAGGACTACTGATGCTGGTATGGCCATGTGGAGTGAAAATTCATCAACCATGAAAAAATTTTAATTTACTGGAAGTCCAGAGTTAAAAGTTGACATTGTATTCAATTTTTCCTCTGTGTCTGCTAACAAGTTTTACAGCCTTTCAGTTATTGAAACAAATGCATATGCTGAGGAGTTATTTATACGCCGAGCCCAAGGAAATGCATATATGACACGATGGAAGGATATTACTCTTGATGAGGTGAAAGTTTTTTTTGTTATTTCACATGAAAGAAATTCAAATTTTATATTCCCATAACTATAATTTACCCTGAATTGATTGTGAAATGGATGGCATATATAAAAAAATTTAGCTACAGTGCCAATGACACTCATGTGTATCATAACATAATGTATGGGACAACATGTGACCTATTTGGTCCATCTTGGTTGTACCATCCCCTAAACTAAACTAAAACTATTAATAAATAAACTAAAAAAATGTTAAACCCAGCCTTTATCATTCATATG
>NW_013666800.1:273789-280183 GCF_000517525.1 Limulus polyphemus
CTTTCTTGATCTTTTATAATTTTCTAATTCTCCCATTTATACCAGCCAATTTAAATTTCTTAAATTTTGATATGCTTTTTCTTTAATTTTATCTCTTACACTCTTTGTGTGCCAACCTGGTTTTTTACTCACATATATCCTTTTCTTTATATAAGGAATATATTTACTTTGAATATTTAAAAATTTATCTCGAAACATTTTCCACATCTGATCAGCATCTCCAAATAAATCAGCTGCCCAATTCACAACAGATAATTCTTGTTTCATCCCATCAGAATTTGGTTGTTTGAAATTTGTAACCAAAATATCATTATCTCTTATCTCCATATGCAGCAAAACATTAAACCTAACAGAGCAATGATCACTTACATCCAGATGTTCCACAATTTCCACCCTCTCAATCATTTCTATATTTGAAGTTGATAATAAATCTAAAATGGCATCGTTTCTAGTAGGTTCCTTGGCTAATTGGTGAAGAAAGCCATATTGAACAGTTTCAAAAAACCTTTCTCCCTTATAGTTTGACTCTAACATTTCCCAATCTATATGTCTGAAATTAAAACTGCCCATAATTATGACTTCATTAACAGCTGAAATCTTAATCTCATTGTAAAGTTTCTTACTAATTCGGTGGTCTGTAATAAATTCCCACTAAAAGGCTTTTCCCTTTACATCCACTAATAGAAACCCAAATGGATTCAATCTCCTTGCTATTATCTTTGATATCCTTCAACAGGATGTAACTCATATTTTACATATAAAGCCACTCCTCGATTGTTGAGCAACACTAGATATCAGAAGTGGGATAGGAGAGATCCGACTTGCGATGGTGCCAGAAATAATAATCCTGGAATTCATACTGTATATCGGCTTGCCAATCAAAAAAAGTTTTTTTTTTTGACGAAAATCAACTAGGTAACACAGAGAATGCTCAAAGTATCTCCTAATGATTATAGCACTGAGAAATTTGTTAGTAATGCTTTGTCGAGAAAAAATAACATTATCTGAATGAGGTGCTTATATACAGTACCAGGATAGAGAGCATAATGATGATGTAGGTGGAGAGTGCCATAAGATAAATATCACCAAGGGAATTAAGTGGGGTATAAAAGACTGGAGCTAGTGAAAAAAACAAACTTAGATGGACAAAGGAAGAACCTCTGGTAGTCGAGTAATAGCTTTAAGTGAGAGTGAGGTAAGTATGTTTTGGAATTGAAGTGTCTAAATATCCTACATTATCAGTCTACCATACATGGGTAAATGTTCTTTAATTATTAAAAATCGGTTAAAATTTTTTTATAAGAACATATTTGTACATCCAGTTGAAATGTATGTTTAAACCTAATGGTCATCTATAATGTTTTTTTTTTAGACTTAAGGACCTGATTCCTGCTTTACAGTCATCATTTGTAGTTTATAAATTTACCTGTCCTTGCTGTCAGCAAGGCTATATCAGTTCTACTACAAGAAAATGTTAACAGAAAGTGAAAGAACATACTTACCTAAGATCTCCTATTAAGTTAAATATATTTAAACATGCTCTAAGAAAATGTGATGTTGCTGTCTATTCTAATTGGTTTAAGATCTGAGCAAGGGCCAATGATGAACAGGGCCTCTTAATAAATGAGAGCTTACTCATTCACAAACTGAAGCTTGAGATTAATGTTACTGGAACAGCAAGTGAACTGCTTTTATTAATATAAAATTCTCTTAGTTGTTATTGTTGGGTTTTTTTCACTGTTTTGAGAACAGAAGAAATTTTTTAAACAAGATTAATGTGCTGATAATTTAGTTACTGTACTTGTTGATAAATTATAAACTTCCTTACCTGCTGGAATAAAACTGTTTTCAGGTCATTCATTTCATTTTGGAAGTCATTTCGTTGTTTGGATAAAACATCATGATTATCTGTTGCAACTTGTAACTAAAAATACAGAATATCATAATTCATTTAAGAGTTCAAACTAAGTTTTAAAGTGCCACAGTATGTAAACATTTACTAAAAAGAATTTAAATCATAAAATATTAAGCCTCATTCAGCTAAGTATGAGTAAACAACTATAAAATATTAATATAATACAAAATACATTAGCTTGTGATAAAAGCAAATCTACTTACTTGGAGTGAAACTAAAAAATCAATCTGATAATAAGTAATTAAAAAAGCCAAAGAAAACAATATTTTCTACCTAAAAATATACCTGATTTTCTGCATCATTATTATAACCACAAATATATTTCGAACCATTGACCTCAAATTTGATGGCTTTTGACACTTAACTTCTTGACAGCTTCTATAAATATATATCAACATTTTAAGATCTTTTGCTGACTTTCTTCGGTTTGACTGTGTTAAAAAAAATCAGAAATTAGTTATTGCAATAAATACTGATTTAAAGCAGTTTGTCAACATATTGCCTTCTACCTGCTCAGTATTAGCTATTAATTAAAACATGAGATAAATTTTGTCTAGAGATTTTAAATGCTTCCATGGAATTGTTTCATTTTAATAAACTAATTACACTGTATAATGTTGGTAAAAGAAACTTTAATGATTAACTAACACTGCTATGGATATTAATATCAAGGACCAATGCAAGCAAATTTGCTCAAGTTGTCAGAGTAATCTGAACTATGCTTCAGTGATTTTGATGAATCTCACATGTACAAGTAACTTTCAGATGAACTGCTAGTTAGGTGCTGAATTTGAAAATTTAGTCATTGCACACAGTGGAAAATAAAGCTGAGGCAATAATTTGACATTCTTGACCTATGACACCAACACTTTTAAAGTAAGATAGTAGTTATTGATACACAGTTTATGTAGATTTTTATTTAATATCTGAATAATTATCATTGTTTTTTAGCAACACCCACCTTCTGTAATAATTCTTCTTCAATAGTTTTATATGGATCTGATGAAGTTTTCATAGTTTCAATTTTTAATTCTTCTTTTCTAACCTGTTGAACAGACTTATCAATAGCGGACTTGACAGAGTGGACAGCTTCAAGCCAACTCTTATGTTCTACTGAAAGATACCTGATCATTTCTTCTCTGGAGGAACTAAAATAGCATACTTAATGTTACCAAAGAATAGACTAACTCAAAGATATAAAAACAGAAAGAAAATGTAAAAAAAAAACAAGTAATTTCTTGAATGAATTTATCACAGAATGTAACAAATGGAAAACAAAAGTTACTAAAGAAATACTGAAAGAATTTATAAGATGAAACACTTTTTTTGATTTATTTAAGAGGCCAAAAAATTGTGATAAATAATTTAGTAAAAACAGCTAAAGCTATGAGCATAACGATAAGTATGCATGGGGTTTTATCAGACATGTTTCAACTACAATGAAGAGACAGTACAATTTCAGGATAATATTTATAAAATAGGTGTTAGCAGAGATAGAAAATCTAGTACTGTGAAAAATACCTAGAAAATCTGGTCAGGTGTGGGAAATAGAATGTGTTTTTTTTTTAAATAATGTAAAACCTATATATACTCTCAGTTAAAAAGTTGGAGTATTAATGCAAGGTCTGTTTCAACTTCATCTTTATTGTGCTGGCCTAAGACCTACTCTTAAAAATGCATTGCTTACAATTTTTAAAATGTTCTTTAACTTCAAGTTAATAATTTATACCTGAGAAGTGAAAAAAAAAAAGGAGATCTGGGTTTGGTAACTGAAAACCAAACAAGTACCCAAGTTTTCAAGTGCTGGTAAATATATCTATTAAAAATACATTAGTGTTATATATAATCTTGTTTCAGAATTATAGCCAATTAAGAAACAGTCTAAAACTGAGTCTACATATATATAAAAACAAAAAGAGTAAAAAATTCTTGTTGTAAATATATTGTTAGATGTGTATAATTCACTAACTGTATCATGTTTTATATTTTTGGCAATAAAAGTATCCTTAATGTACTTGTTATAAAAATAAAATAAGTTAGAGAACTTTCCAAGCATTTCTTTTTACAGTAACCAGTATGTTGAAATATTTTAAGAGCTGTGCATTTATCATTTACCTTTGTGGTAAACTTTGTAAATTTCTTAAAAGTATACTTAGGAATATCATGAACAATACATAATAACTACACAGGTGTTTAGGATTTAAAAAAAATTCAATATCCAGATATATAATAAACAATTTTTTTTTAAATGTAGGTTTCTAATATTTCTATCTAATTCAATATTGTCTTTAAAATAGTCTAGAATTTTCAAAAACATACTACTGGTTTCATTTAATCTATTGAGTAATAACATAATATGAAAAGCTGGAATAGTTTAACTCATCTATGTAAATTACTATTTCTTACCTTTCTTGAATCAATTCTGAATAATTTTCTTTGTAGGACTTGATCTTCTGAGCCAGAATGTTATACTTTTGCTTTCTATCTTCAATTTCTTGCTCTATCTGTTGCAAAACTTTTTCAACTTCAACTACCATATTATTTTGAGTGTAACTTTCTGATTCAATCACCTTAATACCTTTCACAACATTATCATATCCACGTCGTACAACTTGAAGGAGTTTCATAACATCTCTAAAAATTGAAAAATTTTACAGATACAACTAAATATTACCTTCAATTATTGAAAATATCTATAACTGAACTATTCATAGTTTATAATAACCAAATATTACATATGTAACACTTAATTATACATGTTTTCTTACTCATCTACTTCTGAAATTGAATTCTTTTATTGTTCTGAATCTTTTAAGGTATTCTTTTTATAATTATCTTTATACATATGAAGATTTAAAATTTTGGCAGTAGCTTTCTTACTACAAACAAAAGACAGCATTTCCAAGCTAATTAACCAAGTGAAATGAAAATCCATTTCAAAATAAATAAAGAACTTTTATATACAAAACACTCAACAAATATTCAAGTTGTATTTCCAAACATTTTGCTAAAAAGGATAACACAACAACATAAAACAAAACACTGTTCTTATTATAATCTGACCATTCTAGTCAATTTAAAAGATGCCATTAGAGTTAATATAAATATGAATGATGATCATTGTTTAATTCATAATATAGAGAAGTTTGATAATCAGTCAAACAATGCAACAAATAAAGTTATTTTCTCTTAAACCAGAACTTTAGCTGTGTGAAACTTTCAGTTTATTGTGCAGGGTATCTCTTTTATTTAATACTAGCTGACTCCCTGTCATATGATGGTAAATGCTGAATAATTTCTATTCTGAAAATTAAATCTAAATAAATGTTTTATGAACATGCATTCTAAAAATTAATTATATTATAGCAACAATGTTTATCCTTTCCCTAGTATTTCATAAAAACAATATTTTCTGTTTAGATTTGGTTATCTCCTTTCAATGGTCTTTGATCATATTTTTATGTTATTTTTAAATATTCTTCTTGATATAGCCTTATACATTGAACCATGTGAAAAACTGGTTCTCAAAGAAATATTCCTACATGGTCAAATATCTGAACCTGTGATTTATTAAATGTGATGTCAAGGGTAATGAATTTTATGGTGAAGGAAAAATGCACAAAGGTGTAATGTTTCTTAAAAAATGGTTATAAATTTTTTGACACTGGTGTTTATATGTAATACAATATGATCCTTGATTTAATCTATAATTGTATTTGTATTTTTGCAAATATTCAAAGGGTTTGATGTAAATATGATAATAAATATTTAAAAAAAAACAATTAACACAAAATCCCGACTCAACTGGATTTAAATGTGATGTGTCCACATGATAATTGAGTGCTACATCCACTGTAGCATGCAGTCTTTGTAACCAAACATTAAAAAATAATTCAAATCCCTAATTTAAACTATCATGTTATTACTGTTTTTCCTAATATTGTATAATCTAGTTCTAACCATGATGAGCTAATAATGAAAAAAAAAGTAATAAAAATTTCCACTGGACTGGGAATTGAACTCAATACTTCTGCTTGAGACAAACAACTGAGCCAATTTGAATGTAACCAACAGAGAATCGAGTGTTACTGACAAAAGGAACATTATGAACAGAGTGGCTTTTATTATATAATAGCCTTGACTGACCTATCAAAAAATGGTGGGTTGGAGTTTTTTATAAACCTCCATGGGGCCCTCTCCCTTCCTTCAGCAAGCTTTGTTCACCAAACTTCCCCCTTCGTCATAAAAGAAAAACAATCACACACATTCATAATCTAAAAGAATTTTCAAGTACACTCTCAAAAAGTCAATAAGAATAGTGCAAACTTAAATTAAAAATGACTCATAATATGAATATTACACACATACATACAAAATTTCAACTGGCTTTTATATATACACCTGGAAAAAAGTTAAGCACCCCCAAATATTTTTTAGGATTGCTTATTGAAAATAGGGTTTAATTTTCATGATGTTGAG
>NW_013666800.1:281183-319501 GCF_000517525.1 Limulus polyphemus
TATTAGATTTTAATCAGTGGAAAAATAGTAGTATCATGCCAAAAATGTTGTAATATAACAAATTTATTTATTTCATTAAGTTACCTTACTCAAGTGGCTCTGTGATAAGTGGAAGATTTCACATATCCATTGAAATTATGTTATACAACTTAAAAAATTATTGTTTAAACACTGAAAAAAGATGAAGTACCTAAAACCAATGGGGCTACAGTTTAAGACAAAAATTCTATCACAAAATTTAAACCTGAAAATAAATTTCAAGCCATCATTAGTTAAGGCTAACGGCAACATGTTTGGGAGAAAGAAAGATAAAAAGTAATAATAAAACTGAAAAATGTAATAAAAACATGGTCACTAACCTTAAACTCAGATGTTTTTAAATGTTTAAAACTCACCAAGAACTTTGAAAGTCTACATAAGGCTAAGTACGTGTATAAACTAAACCAATCTAAAAAAAATGGAATTCAAGCCAGCTCTCACGAATGATTGAGGTATTATATATATATACTTAAGACAAAAAACCAGGTCATAGTTTTGCTCCTAAGTAACACAGACGAACAAAGGCATTACCAAAAGAAAACTAGCTTTCATATATATTAAATTTGTGCATTATTTAAACACAAAAATCTTAAATGTTACTATTTAGTTTTCATGTATTTTCATCTAAGAAAATCTCAAACTAAATGGTCTTCAAGAGATAAATTTAAGTACAGTAATTTTTGGAACTAGCACCAAAGCTGTATACACACACCTATGGATTTTCACTTCACTAGGTTGATTAGCTTGCAAATGCTTTCTTTTGTTTGTAGTAAGAAAGCTACTTCACACAAATCCGCCACAGACATACACACACACACACATATATATATATATATACACACCTTTAGAGAGAGTTACCTCAAATTCAAAATAATACTAGACAAAAAATGGAAATAATGAGAGCTTAAATTAGAAAATATACAGTTGGTAAAGTCTTTGTTAAAGTCTCTGTCATTGTATCTAATTCAATATCTGATTTTGAGTGTAAAATTAAAGTAAAATTCTTGGAAATTAATTATTTCAAAATTTAAGAGTAATTTGTATTACTTACAAAGATGATACTAAAAATATTCATATTAACTTTTAAGCTGTTAAAAATACGTTGTATACATAAATAATTTGAAAATAACTGACAGTTTATTATCACACATGTCTAACAAACTTTCATGTCATTACATCTTACTGACACATAATTTTGATACGTGTAGAAGTAAACAAATGACAACTATTGAACTATTCTTTATTATAGACTATCCTCTTGGTTACTTGTAGCAAACAGAAATAAAACTAATGAAAGTATGGTTATGTAAAACCTTGTTCTAATAACCTAAGACAAAAGAAAGAGGATTACAAAACTTCAAAAATTACTCAAAAAACTAACACAATTCAAAGTTTGTAGTTTTTCTTACATTTTCTCTCTCTGTATCTTCTCATTTGCCCTGTTTAATTCAGCTGTCATTCCTGTTGCACTTGAATGATTAGTCTATAGGAAATAAATATCTCACGTGCTACACATCAGAAATTCAGAAGAAGAATTTTTAAGAATGCTAAACAACAAAAAATAAATATTTTGTTCCCACTTGTAACATACACCACTGAGAGAATATATATATGTATATACGTAAAAAGCTAGTGTTCTGGTAAGAAGAATAAATTAGCAATATTAAAGCAAAGTAAAAAAACATTCTCAAAATTAACTTTACACATACTGTATTTATATAATTGTAAACAATCATTAAGTTAAGTTAGTACTCTAAGAACACCTTTGTTGCTCTAGTTTCGTTTGTTGTTCTTTAAGAAAGTCATTCTATTTTTATTAACAATAGGTGTTTATGAGAATATTAACAGAAAGTGGTAAATAAATTCTTATTTACTTTGATTTCTTTAGATCTATTAGTGATCTGATGATTTTCTTTTTCCAATAATGACATCTGTGTTGTAAGATTTCCTATGGATTCTTGCAGCATTTTAATTTCTTCTTGATGTTCATTTATTTCAGCTCTTAGAACCAAGCAAGTTTTTCAAGCTGACGAAAACTTAGAAACTTAGGTGTTTTATCTTCTTCTTCATCATTGTCCTATTTTCCAATAATAATAAGTAAATTTTAAGGCAGTTAAAAAGCTTGAGGTAAATTGCTAACAAAGACAAGTAAGCATTTTTAACTGAAACAGCATATTTAAGGACACACACAACTTAAACCATAATGGTGTCAGTATGATAAGAGCCAGGTAAACGTAATAGCTTGAAAAAAAAACATAGTATATGAATAAATATAAACATTTTGAAAAAACAGTTTCTGATGAGCAGTTTTAACTGAAGAAACAGAAAATATACTGAAACATTTTATAATTGCCACATGACTTATTCAAAGTATAAAACAAAAAGTTTAAATAATTTTCAGTACTGTGTCTGGACTTGTGTGAAACAAATAACTATTACAGTGAAATAAGTCAGTAAACAATGTTAATTCTATGGTACCCACAGAAGTACATCCTGCCCAAAAGGCAAAACTGCAACACTGAATTAAAAATATTATATGAAATCAACTTGAAGTCATTCTTTCACAGTTTTTTATTCTAATTTGAAATTTATTTAATAAAATAATAGTTTTTTTTTTTGCAATGTACTAAAACAAGTCATACAACTGGACATTTTAAAGTTAAGATATTAGCATCCAGAGATCTAAGTGAAAAATTGATGTTCTATCCTAGTTTTCCTTCTGGGAAATCACATCTATACAAGAACAAAATCTACTACAATGCTTTTCATATTGATTGAATAATTTGATTAAAGATATGTGTTTTGGTGACTGAGTTTTCAGTTTCTGACATGTTAATTTTTTTAAAACTATAACTACTCATCATTCCAATTTGGTGTCCCTAAAGACCATTACAAGATATAATTACAAAACATAGTACTGTGTAGGAAATAAAATTTTCCTCAAATACACTTATGTATAACCTTTACAACTATTACAATTTTCACTGTTTGTGGTACCTTTATACAATCTTCAATTTTATTATACTTCTGAACACTAAAAGTAAACTTTATCAAAACCACTGGGTTTAAATAACATAAAATGTGTGCAATCAAGCTAAAACAATGTTACATAAATATAATTTTAAGATAAAAGTTTGGAAATATTTTACTTTTAATCACACACTAGGCTGAAAACAAAAGGACTGAAGAAAAGAAATAACAAATATATGTAACATTGTATGTGTTGGAATCTCCAAAAGATTTTTATGTTTAGATGTTAGCTTTTTTTATGTAGCTATCTATTGTCATAATAATTCTTTCTTTCAAATACATTTAAAGTCTTTGTAGTTTTATTTAGATTCTAAAAGAAATTCTTTACTCACAACTTCTTCCTCATTCATTAGTAGTTTGTTCAGCAGATCACTTTTTTCAACTTGTAAACTGTGTATATAAATTAAAGACAAATTTGTTTTTATTAGCAATAAATTTAAATTACAAAGATAACCTTAGGTTTCACTTATAAATAGATGTTAAAAACATTAATAAAATGAATAATTTACATCTCTTAATCATTTTTCAAAATAGTGATAATCAAGAAGTACTTTTTGTTTGGATTTCAAATATATATTTCATGAATTTAAAAGTAATCCATATAATTTTGAAAACTAACTTCTAATCAAATAAATCTTAATTCAAACAACTACTTATGTTTTTAAATAAAACTAAACTAAACAAGTAAGATACATATAAGAAATAGAAATATAATATTGTTCTGGTTGTTTCTATGATATATGGTATATATATCATATATCTATGGTATATAAGCATATCATGTGTTTTTTACCTCCTTGTATTAATTTAAAAATTTAGAAAGAAGATCATTAAATTACTGTTGCTCTAGCTACCTACTGTTCTATGTCATTCACACAGAATAGTACTTTTTGTCTTTCCATGGTAAAGATAGCTGCAAAGTCACCTGTAGTATGTGTAGTTAGATAGTTATCTTTTTTATAAACAGTCAAGTGTTCTTTTCAAGTAATTACCTCTGTTATGTTTTATTGGGAATGACCAGTCATGTGGGAAGAACTAGTCACTTTGGGTAAGTCTGACATTAATGAGTTATGTAAGTAATGTGAAATTTATTCAGTCTGGAACAGAATTTCAAAAGAGTTAGCTTCCTTATGATCTCCTTCGAATAAATTAGAACAACTTCAAACGTAACTCTCCACTGGGACAAGTAAAGTAAATTTTTCACTGTGTTTGTTTAAGTAAAGATTGTTTACTGCGATTGTACATTTGTGTTCAGTCTCTTTATTTGTTGAAATTCAGTTAGATAATCTATTACAATAATATTTAGTTTTTGTTTGTCATTAAAGTGTGCACACACCTTACTATCTAAATATGCATGTGCATATGCTTATTTCAACTGATGTGAACAAAAGTGAATGTAAGTATACTTTAGTAGACATTTTATACAACAACATATTAAAACTAATCAAAGTTTTAAAAAGGTCTAACATTAAGTCATAGAATAATATTATAAGCTCATTTACTGATAGTATTAACTACAGTAAAGTTTAGTCCTGACTAAAAGAAAAAATGTAAATGTTATATTGTTAATTTATAAGCTGTACTTAATAAAGGTTTAATTAATATTAGGCCTAAGACAAGTGAACTTATAGATTTCAGTATCATCATCATCATCATCATCATAGACAGCAATACATCGATAATTCTACCGATGCTTAGCTGCCACACATTCATGAATTATTATTACAAGAAAATGGGGACAAAAGTGGGATCTAACACGCCATGAATACGGAAATGGTGGAGCACATACAGGCGGGGGCACAGCATCTAAGCCATGCATACACAGATTTCAGTATATGCAGTTAGAATGCTCTTGTATTATTCTAGAAATCCTGTATTTAAAGAAGTACTGTTGCAATAACGATATTACTTTTGACTGCAAATGTTTTGTGAGTCTCTGCTAGTACAGAAATATTTTACAGTAAATATCTTAACATTTCTCCCATTATTCAGTAAACCTTTCTTGTCATTCTTAGATGAAATTAGCACAATCTAAAAATACAAAGAAAATATAGGAAGTAGAATATTTTGTGATCAGAGGATATCCTATTTCAGAGTTTTCTGTGTTTTATCTGATATGTGTATCATCATAGAGTGATCAGAGGATATCCTATTTCAGAGTTTTCTGTGTTTTATCTGATATGTGTATCATCATAGAGTGATCAGAGGATATCCTATTTCAGAGTTTTCTGTGTTTTATCTGATATGTGTATCACCATAGAGCAACACTTTGGAGATCAGTATCATACAAATACCGGAAAAAAATGTGCAAAAATCAAGTATGATGTAGGGATGGCAATGCCAAAAAGTACAAAAACATTGTAGGGATGAATACACAAAACCACAACAAAAATCCCTATATAAGTAGCCAGTACGTACTGAGTCAATCTTACAAGCTTATGGTTATTAGCCAATGTAAGACTATATAGCACTATTCAGTTTAAATGTTTTTATTCAAACTTGAATTCATACAACTGTCATGAATTCAACATTTGGTTATAGATAAAAGTTATACTTGTTCCCATCTTTCTTTTTAAACAATTTCATTGAAATTATGTTGATATATATATATTGTTAATATCATATCAGTTTCTCTAATTTTTACTATATTGGGGCCACTGAAGCTGAAATGGTTCCTCAAGGATGGTACAAGTACCCTGGAGTGCTGGATCTACATTAAGGGGATATTTACAGAATCCACACTTCCCAACTTACTGCACGTGCATAGAATTGACTGGATTCACATGCTAGGGTCATGTCTATTAACAGGAAGGACATCATACACATCACAGGCTATGAAGTATGATACCACATATACTCTCACACAGCTGTCAGGCTTAGTCACACTGAAAAATTTGAAGAAAGTAGACCATTATATAATGTATTGTTTTGATAACTAAGAAACTGGTGTTTTTAAACTCAGACACCAATAACATGTACACAGATTTGTCATTTGCATAAATCTTCTTGATACCTTGAATATTAATTACATTATTCTTTCTTTATTTCTTTTTACTAAAATTGTTTTCGCAGATATCATGTTTGTGAATGAAATGTCACAAACAATTGTTACATACAGAACAATTTATGCTGCCATCTAGCAACCACAATTGAAACTGCTATTTAAGAAACATGGAAATAATATATGCTTATAAACTGAACTCACTGCTAAGTAGTAGATTTCTTTTTTATTATTTACCCACAACAATAAGTGTGGTATAAGAACAGAATAATATTATTGTTATACAAGTTGTGAAACACTCTCAGCCCATTCCTCCATACTAAGCACTACTGATAAACATTCTATATGTATAATATAAAACTTGGAATGCTATGTTAGCCAACAATATTAAAAGATATTGAGTAAATACTATTACTAACAAGATATTCTTTAAAATAACTAATGACATATGGTAACATAAAAGTAAATGATGTATATACTATGAAAATGCTAAAACATGACACATTACTCTCTTAATAAAAAAATCCTAGTAATGTCACTGCTACATATTATCTGGGATATATTTATATAGCCATTTTAATGAAAATAATACTCTGAAAACCAAATTTTTTTTTATCCTGTGTTCACTGCACTTCTTGGTTGCTCCCTTACTTGCAACACTATCAAGAATTCTTACACAAATTAAACAAAATATAAATCTCAAGCACATTTTTACAGAACAAATGTTTAAATAAAAGACTGTTATAGATTGCATTTACACCATATGATTACCTTTCAATAATCTGAAATATTTCTAACTGCTTCTCAGAATGCTCTTCTAAGGCTTTACCCTGCTTTACTAATTCCAACCTCAACCGTTGTATTTCCTTTTTTGCAGAGCTAGGAAGGTCTTGAGTTAATTGGCTGATTTCTTTAACTAATTTATTTTTCTCTTCTTTTAACAATTTTGTCTTTGATGATAAAATTTCTTCATTTTTTTGACACCTAGAATAAAGAAATAATTTAATGAAAAAAGGAAAGATTAAGGCATCATTTGAAGTTCACTTAAATAATCCATCTCTGTTTTTAACATTTAAAAGCTTCTGCAGTTCTTGCATGTAACTACTGAAAAGTAAAGAGAAATAATCACGCTTTATTGGAACAATTTGCATATACTAATGAAGTGGCATGTCACTGTAGATCGGAGTTATGTCAACATGTTTAGCACCTACATACTTGGTTCCCAATGCAATGCTGCCATGAATACATATATGCCTCAAAAATTTCCAAGGAAGGAAATTCACATAACAAAATACCAAAGAGAAACAAAGCCCAGTGTACATCTATTTCAAAGATGACTATCTATAATATAGCAATTAACATCAATAAGAAAAGTTCATTACAACCATTTGAGGATTTAAAAACCACCTAAACAGTATCTTATCATATGCAGGACTGCCACTACCACTGCCATAACTTCACAGGCTGGTCATCTAGAAACTACTATCTTTTACCTAGAAAGTGACTGTTGAAAAGTTATAAATATCCCCCAAACCATGTACTATTAAATTCACACAGATCTTGCCCTTGAGTGGAAAAGCTGACTCACATATTTATTAATGAAAGACAAACTGAAGAAAATTGTGCAAAAACTTCCTTGCACAGGATAGAAGTTTGTTACAACATCAGACAAGGCCTGTACATACTTGAATGACTGCAACAAAAAAATGGGCAATTTGTTACTTACCATAAGGCAATGTGGAATTTCAAACAAAGTGTGGAGAGTTTCTTATGGTTACTTCAGGTTTCCCATGTAATGGGAAACTTAAACTTTGCACAAGAAAGAAAGGGTAACTCCAGTTACCAATTATGCCAATAAAATTCATGCACTGCAGATTAGTGTCAAACAAAACATCTAAGAGCACAACAGCATTCCTATAAAGAATAAGCAGATTTATGCTATTCTCTTTTTCAACATATACAAAGGTGAAAATTAAGCCACCTGACATACTCGCAGATTTCTGTGCATTTATTTTGCTTAATCATAGTCTAGAACTGCAGTCTTTGGCAACAGTGCATCATGGCCATCAGACTGAGCATATTGTTCTCATAAACTCCCTCCATGCTGAAAGAGTATGAGTATAAAAACAACAAACAATTTATTGGGTTAAAAATTAAATAGGTAAGTTCCATTCTGGATTCAAAATTTACTCATGAAGTTATTACTGCTATTAAAAAAAACCTCTCAAACTTAAATTAAAACAAACTAATTCAACATAAAAGACTAAATTAGGCCGTAATTTAATTTTAATAACTAACATTGATAGTTTTAAATTTTGCATATTATCAGTTCAGTATTTCACAAAAGTATTACATATTTATAGAAAATGTATGTATAAGGAAAAATAGTTAGTGAATCATAAATTTTCTTACTCTGATAATAAACTTTGTATCCCTTGAACATTTTTCTTTAGATGTAGTGCATAAGTTTGACTCAAGTGACCATATTCCTGCATCTAAAACCAAAGTATACAATAAGATAATGGGCTCTATACATAAACAAACTAGAAAATATAAATAAGTACTATGTTTGTGACAACAATCCACTCCAATACACTATAAAAAATCTACAAAAGTATGACTAAGTTTTGATTCTTTAGTTAAATAAATAATTTTTCAGAGGGACCAAAAATTTAATATCGTCACGACTCATGTAAAACTGCTTTTAATCAAGTTGTTACATTTTTATCTGAAAATATAAGAAAACTGTCATCATTCAGACAAAACAAACCTTGGAAACCAGGAAAAGACAAAAGAAAAAGAACTAAAAAGGCTAGAGTACATTATTACTAGATGGTTATGCTGAAGCAATATTCATATATAATTTTTGTGTAACAAATAATACAATAGTTAGCAAGTATTTTTTATTTGCCTCACATATTAATCCTTATCAAGATAATAATATTTTATAGCTTATTTGTAAATACAATCCATAGATAATCATGTCTTTCTTTTTGCACAATGCTTCGAAGCTGTAAAACAAATAAACTTACGAAATTTAATAATGCCTAATAATGACACTAGAAATAAATATGGCTAAAAGAAAAAAAAAGACAAGGACTGATTGCACTTTATACCTTGTCTAAGATTAATACTGGATCTTTTTCCAAACATTCCTCATCTTCTGCCATCTCTTTATTGTTCTTTCAATGATGCAGTTTTCGGTTTCATTTGCTACACTTGGCCTAAAAAATGGAGGATTTTTTCAGGGTATTATATAAAATAAATGTTTGTAATGATAAACTAAAGGTACTTCTCAAATATTTTATAAACTCAATAAAGAAAACAATTTTTACATATACTATCTACATAAAGTGTTATAATATTAGACTGTTTTAAAAATGTTCTATAATGTCAAAACTTTCAAGATTTCTTAAATGGTTTATATTTGATTATCTAAAGGTATCTTTAAGAACTGTATCACCATCATTTTACTATTCAAATAATCTATGAAGAAACCTAAAATATCTTAAGACATTTGCAATAATCACGATAAACTATGGCTACAAAAGAAATGAATATTTACGATAAGAAACATAGTGTTAAGAGTATTTCTTCAAAGTTACCAATAACAGATTTTAACCCATATTAATTCATGTTGTGAATTTGTCTGTCCACAAACTCTTCCAATGGTTTTGGATTAAACTTCACAGACAGGCTCAGGGTAACTTGGAGGTGTCCCTACTATATGGTAACTCAACTATTAAAAGGGGCTAAAACATGCCTGAACAGGTCATCTAGGTACGTTGGGGACCTAGGAGTACGTTTTCATGGATATTGAACCTGAATTTGGCATTAGATGCTGTGTTCCTAGACCTTTCAAGATTCTGGGGATGCCATGTTTGAAACAGGTACAACAAGTGGTTGTTTTTTTTTTTAGGTATGAATTCTCCCTTTGGGATAGCTGTAGAAGTTATTGGGGATAATCAGAGGAGCTTGATTGGTATACTGGGTTCTCTGTGAGAATCATGAGTGGGCCTTTGAGCCCTGATACAAAACAGTATTTTATATTATTATGGTAGAAAAGGCATAACATAGTGATGAAAAATATTCACTGAATATATTTATTGGAAATTGTCATATAGATTACCCTAATAAGTACAGTAGTTAAACAACGTTTTAGTTTCAATCTTTATAGTGATTTGTTTCTCTTTCTTTCTAAAGAACTACAAATTAAATATTGCACATAGCTCTTGCCAAACTGTTATTGCTATTAACATGTCATATTATTATAACGTAGATATTTATTAATGTTATTTCTATATATATTTTCCAAAATTATATCACTGTTTGACGTTGCATTTCCCTGGAACTGCAAATAGCGTTCACCGTGACTCATGAGAGAATATGTCATTCTACCCCATCACTACAGCAACTGCCTGAACTGGCATTGGATTTGGAGGAAGCAGAAGGACGCACAGCAAAAGTGTCGTGTGTTATAAGGCTCTATGGTTATTGTCATGGTATAAATGTTAGACCAAGTTACACTTACATATAACCTCAAGCTTATCTGATCCAACAAAATTTAATAACCACCTATTCACAACCAAGCCTTTGACTTGTCGAGACTACTTTAAATTAAACTTTAATACTTTGGACTTGACCTAACACTGACTTTGTAACAGTTATACTTATACGACGATGGTGAAAAACTTACTTACAAGTTACAATATTAAAAGTCAATCAAACTACATAATAAATCACCACAATTGCTATATCAACATCATCAAACTTTTCTTAATTATCTAGCTGCGAAGCCCATGTGATTTGAAGTTGAACTTTGCAAGTGATGAGACCTATATTATCGTATGATAAACATAATTTTCTCTGCTTTAAAAACAACTGAAATTCGTCCTATAGCAGCAGACGACGGTAGAACTCGATATTTAGAGAGTGACCTCTCTAAATTGGATGGAAAAAGTTACAAGTAATTTACAAAAAAAAAATGTATTGTAAAATCCTATAGTTAGTCTCAAAAATCGATATAACACAGTAGTTCATCAGAGCTGTCTAAGAATTATGTTTTACAGCAAAAACATTTAACTAGATGAACTATCCTTTAGTTCTATGTAAACAAAAATAAGTATAGCTTTATTTTTAAAAACATAACTCAACAGCTCTATTTACGATTGTATTAAAATTAACGTATAAAAGATTATTTGAGGATGTCTTATATTATTTATAAATGATTCTGGTGTTACATTTCTTTACTATAATTTGAAAATATATTACAAAATAATACTAATTTAAAGAATTCGTCGTTGTAGTTAAAATGAAAACTTCTAGGCTATTGAATTAAAAGAAGGTTTAAAAATTATAACTATTTTGGTGAACCTAACAATAATCGTATTAATAATTTGGAATATTATTTCTGTTTATTGGCCAGTAGGGCAAATGCCCACCTGTCCCCTAGTATAATAACTCATTGGACCTTCGATTTTATTGCCTGTTTATATTAAAGCTTTAGGTTTAACTTTAGATTAGTAATTTATTTCAAAATTGGAATTACTCCTATTAAACAGCAATAATGTAAATTACGAAACATCGATCTCATGGTATTGTTTAACCAGAAATTAGTAGAAGATGACATACATCTTCACATATTGATACACCAACTTTCCCGTGATAATACAGTGATCATTATACAATACTGTGTTTCATTAGCTAAAGTTAGAAAAGTATCATTTCTCTATTCTCTGACTAGATGTCTTTAATCAACTATTGAACCTATTTTTTTTCAAGTTGTTTGTTTGATCTGCTGTACTTTTAAACACACATTTCACATGACAAACGAGAGGTTCACCCAGAAAGTGTATTACAAAATGAATATGAATTGTGATATTGGCTGACTTTAAACAACAGAGAGACTGGACACACTGTGATAAATAAAAAAATAATCTTTATTTGTAGAAGCACAATCAAAGTCACAAGTATATTGAACAGAGGACAGTGTTTTAGCAAAAAACTATAACTTAGTCTAGCTGTTGAGAATTAAATGTTAAAAGCAAAAGTACCCATCCCCAGTGACATAAAAAGTTGAAGTTAATCTATCAGTTTAAATTATTTTATGGACTTTAAAAAGGTTATTTCTCTTTCACTCAGAACCAAAGCTGTGAGCTACTTATACCGCCCACAGCGAAAGTAATTGTTGAGCATTTCAGTCATGCTAAGAGCCACTCAACAATAACATACGGTAAATCTATACTTTTATTCTTTAAGTTACGTCACATATGGAAATGTGAATGATACTGTTTTTAATTTCAGACAATTAATGCAGAATACCTGTTTGCGAAATAAAATTTGAGAGCAACATTATCTATGTCTGTTCTCCCGTCATTTCAAAAGTGAATGTTAAGCTTTGTCCTGCGTGCGCAACGTAACGCGGGAAGCGGCTGCCGTAAACTGGAGGCAGACACCACGATTCGCAATAAATACAAGATTGTCGCTAGATCACCAAGAGGTTAGACAGAGAAGTCGAGGATATTTCTCCATTGCCTACTGCTCACGATGGGGGCCCAAAAGAGCGGCAAAATATGTGTACAAAATGTATCGAATCAGTACAGAACGTTCAAGAATATATTCATCCACTCTCAATAACTTATGTGTGTGTACGGCATCATTTCAAAAACTATTTGAAGGAGCACATACTAATTCTTCCCCAGAACCCATAATGATTGTCAGTGGCTCTGAATATTGCTCTACGTTGATCTTTTTCAGACTGACATAATTAATGGGGAATTGTGCTCTAAGTCATTCGACTGATTTTTACTGAAGTAATGTGGAATAATGGAATGGCACTGTATGTATTTTAAATGATAAATTCATATTGGTATACATTTTGATTAAGGTGCTATTCCATAATGGAATGGGAGTACATGTCTTTTAAATGATACATTCATATCGATATAAATTTGGATTAAGGTGTTATTCAATGACATCACAACTAAATGTAACCTTATATGAATGACTATTATAAAAATGGAAACAGTGTAAAGCCAAATAAATTACTCTCTACAGGCATCATCTTCACGTGCTGGATGGAGAAAATTTTCACTGTAGCCTTTAATACAACTTAAATATTTGTAAATCTTATTAGTTTAATGCAATACTGCAGCTTTAAGAATGTTATTTAGCTTTATAATGTATTTATGAAATAGTTCTCAATGTAACTATACACCTTCTGTACTGCAGTATACATTAAAATAATCTCAACATAGCTTTACACAAAATTTAAATTTTCTGTATTTCACTCTACATTACATGAATAAAATACCTCTTATAATAAAGTTCAATAATGTAGTAGTACATTTTATTTATGTATTTTTTGCATTTATTCAGATCAAAACAACAGGATAAATGCAGTAATAAATTAATATTCATTACACTGTTATCCCATCCATAGAATAAAATGGGAGTATAAAGTATTCTTTTTCTTTAATCTGAGAAGGAAAACATGAATCATTTTCAAACATTATTAAGGAGTCTGCAAAGTCAAAAAGAAAAATGGCTAAAAAGCTTGATACAAAAGATTGGTGTAAATTTCACTTCATCTTATTCCTTTTGCTTTGAAGTATTTTGAAGAACAAAAACACGCACGATTGGTCTTTCTTCGCTGTGTAAACATGTTTTACTTCATTTTGTTTAGTCTAGGAGGTGATTCTCAGAAGAGGTCATCTTTCAAGATTCATTCAGCACCCTTCGAGGAAAAGATTGGACCTAATATTTTATTACAGCAAGCTTTCCTAAAATGTATGTTGTAAAGTCAAAATATAACATTTTGTTTTTTTAGAGTACTGTATGGTCCCAGACAAGATGTACTGAAATGAAATCAGAATTACCACCCTTTTTTTCTATCAACTATAAACTCATAATTAAACATCTTAAAGATTTTAAATTTCCAGAATTAAATCCTCCAATAATAGTCTTTATTTATGAAGAGTTAGAAGTGTAAATTATCAACTAGGTAGAAGCTATGAATAAAAATATTACATGCAAGATCTATTTTCATTCTGCAACTTCATTTACAAACAGATCTTTCTAAATATAGACAAATTGTAATTTACAATACTTTTGATCAGCACTTAACTAGAGTAAAAAGTTTTTTTTCTAAATATAAAATGGGCTTAAATTTTACTTTATTACACTCATTCACAGTCAATAAAATTGCTACATTGTCAATTCATATTATTGGGTCATATTCTCAAATTAAATCAACAAGATACAGACTTATTTAACTTTCTTCACGACACAGCTTGCTTTGACCAGAAAGGTAGTCTAATCAAAATTTGCAATAAGTATTACCTACATAAACATATATACTTACAATCTTGAATAGTTTATGAAAAGCTTCTTACGTTTTTGTGATACAACATTTATGTTATGTTGCACAGCTTCTGATTGGATATTACTGAATTAAACGTCTTTTATGTAACAATAAAAATCAGTCACGGTTCTTTATGGCTTTTTTGTATGACTCAAAGGATCACAGAAAATCAGATTGCTACCACAACTTGCATTTAGAACATAACTTAAGATGCTGTTTCGTACAAATCAGACAAATGGTGTTGAACAAGGCTTACTCTATGTAGAATAATTCCTTAACAATCATGGTTTCAAAACAAGAGGCAGAACAGAATAGACTAGGAAAATGTCACATTCATCAAATTTGTTTAACCAATTAGAAATCAGTTAATTAAAAAAAAAAAAAAATTAGCTATTTAAAAACAATAAACGAAACATAGCATAACATGCAAGAAATATTACAACATTGTAACTCAAAAGTTTCAAATACAAAAACCTTCTTACATTAATAAAGTTTGGTTTGAACAACATTACTTAGTTTAGTGGAAAGCTACACAATGGGCTATCTACATTCTGTCAAATCCTAGATTTTAGCATTTGATGTCCAGAAACTTACTACTGACCCATCGGAGAATAACATATACTAACAACTTCACAGTGGTTTCTAATGTATTGAATAAAATTTTACATCAATAACATTTCATTTGATTATGTGTTTACGCTTTCTGAAACCTCGTATCACATTCTTCAAACACAATAGTGGAAGAAATGTATATTATTTAGATACAAGTGATCTTGATTCATAGTCACAGAATGGAAACACAGATAAAATGCTATTACTTTATTTAAAAAAAAAAATACATGTTAACAATGACCAAACATGACGTAAGACTGTCCACAGAAGTGTGCTGCAATTCTTCCATTTTGCAGTCACTGTAGAAATAGAATAAAACATTATATGTATTTAAAAACGAATTTCTAATTTTAGGAAAAACATATAGAAACTTAATAAAACTACAATACGACATTTCATAAGACCACAAAATTTCACAAACCAGTTTCCTGTATTTAATACCACTACTGACAAAAAAGTAACAAATGAATACATCAATAAGCATTTACATATGGATTGTTGTATCACAGACACATAACTAAAGAGGTTTGTATATATGATATAATACACAGTGATGAGTGAAAAATTTACCAAATCTTAAATAGCCAAATGATGTCCAAAACAAACAACATTAGAATTCTTTATGACACAGATATGTCTAATTCTAAGACAAGAAATTCATAATAACGTCAGAAAATACAAGCATATTTCTTCTTAATTATCATTTACACTGAGAAAGGACACTTCCTAGTCTAGATGTTCTCTCTGAATGAGTTTCAAACAAGTAAATAAAAACTCCAACACTTTTATGCAACCAGCTTATTCTACATTGTTTTAGCTACTTTTTATTATCTAATTAAGCATACTTGGCGAGAGTGAAAATCTATAAATTGTACATTTATAGTATGTGTTTACCTATATTAGCATAACTAATAGAAAGCAAGGTTCTCATCTAGCAAATATAGTATTATGTTATGTTGTATTCTGAATGGAGAATTGTAAATTTCTCTGTTAGTACAAGCTTTGTTCCCACAGGAAAGACAACAACTAGCTTGGGTGAATTTGTAACCCCTCTTGTTGCATAGTTAGAAAGCCAGAAAAATTGTGATAGTTAGGGGAAATTGTCTGCTTTTTGCACATTATGATCTATATTCTTTAGTGCATTATTTAATTAAAAATTATTTAGTGCATTACTACCATTAGTATAGAAAAAGGAGGGTTAAGTGTCATCAACAGTTGACAGAAAAAAAGAAGTTGTTTTTCATGTTTATTCTTTATATATATATATTATTATTATTATAAAAAGTAACTTAAATGCAAAAATAAGAATCTCTTTAGGTTAGTTAAGGTTAGATTAGGTAAAATAAATAAATTATAAAAATCTTTCAAGAAGCACACACACAAGCAGCTCATGGGTAATGTAATTCAACAGTGTTACTTGAGTTCCTCATTCCCCAAGTGATTTACAATTTATAATGGTGCAAGTAGTAGTTAGACACTTCAAAGGGCAATAAAACAATAAAATTCAAGTATAAACAGATGTATACTCTTACAAGTTTAAAGCTACTTAGGATAAAGGAATGTTGTTGCATGTTACAATTTGAAGTCATTGTAGAAAGAAAAAAAAGGAAATTTAGATTTATTTTGGTGGTTACAAGTTCAAACAAATTGATCAACCTTGTATAGAGTTAGTGTAGAGAAAATAACAGATAAAATATAAAGTTTTACTGAAAACAAGCATTTGAAATGTACTTAAGAGGTTTGGAGATTACACAAATGAAATTTGAGATTTTTTGAGATGAAGAAAAGTATTTTTAATCTTAACACAAAAATCACTTTGCACATGGAAAAGTAAAAAAAACAAAAAACTAGATATATGCATGTACAAATCTTTTTTTAGTTTATTAAATGTACTTCACTGAAAAATATGATTTTTGTATGTAAAAGACCTATAATGTTTACTGAAAGTGTGCAACATTTTTTATAGATATACATACCACACTAAAAGTTAGTAGTATCAAAACTATAAAGACTTTAAATGAGTACAAAGAAGTCATGTGATCATTCAATTGATCTGAGCCCGAGTTGAGAGAAATATAGGGGTTGGCTCCCTAAAAATACTGATTGTATAGTGTGCAAACTATTGAGTATTCTACATGTTACAGTCATCTAATGTTCACCTATTGTTGGCTGGTAATTCCCATTTCACTATGTACTCAAGCTTTTTAAAGGACCACTATATTTCTTAAAGAAATCTAACTTCAAGGGGTAATGATAACATTGTTTACACTAGAATTACATTTTTTTGTTTTATAATTATCACTAGTTATTACAACTAATAACAAGTGATAATTACATTGTGCACTCTCCAGAAACATATAAATTGGATTTAGGTTTAAACTAACATTAGCAATAAAGTAGTTGTAGAGTATTCTTGACTGAAACAAGAAGAAGAAAGATGAACAATTTGGTGAGTTGGTCACTTTCTAGTTTGTTATCTTAGCAATGGTTTCTTGCCTTGTTTTTGGGCTTTTTGGGTAGAGAAGGAAATGAAAGTGAGTGGCCATAACCTTTTAAAGTAAAACTCTCCATCACTGTTGATTTTTTAGTGTAAATACTTGCATTATGCCTATTGAGTACCTTGGCCATCCCTAAATAAAGAGTAAACTGGCTCTATGAATAATTGTGGGATGGCTTTACCTAAACACTTGCTTTTGCTTTACAGAGCTTACTATTTATTGTTCCAAAACTTAAAGCCAAGAGAAAGCTTGAAAATCATATATCTAGAAAATTAATTTCAAAAAATCTTTTAAATATCACTTATATGCCAGTTTCAATGAGCAACAAATTTCCAGTTAGACTAGGAGACAATAGCCAGCTGTTAGTTGTTGATTATGGAGCTTGGAAAAAAAACATTATTTGTTTAAAGATTTAGTCTGTAACACATACTTTAATATCAATGTCACAATAACCTTAGAAACATGTAAAATCATATTTAACTAACTTACCAGTAGTCCCCTTTCAGTTCTTTCCAGACTTCTTAATACCTCCAGGTCCTACACAGCATTGTAAATTTAGTTATATGTAAACAGCTCGCATTAATAATGTTTTCGAATAACCAAGAATCCAACAATATTATTTTTATTCATACTTAAGACCTAAAAGTCATCAGCTGGTGTGGACAAACTCTTTTAAAAAACATTGATATATTTTTCATTTTTTACATACTACCAATTTAGACTTGTCTAAAACACACATCACAAAAGGCTATTTTAAGTAACATACTCGATGAACACTAATGAAATCTTAAAACAAAACTAATGTATACAACAGTTTTAAAATGTTATATTTATCACATCTGCGTTCAAATGAAGCAAATACAAGTATACATTATTCATTACTTTTCAATGGTAAATATTATACATTTTTTTTTCTCTGAATATTCTTCATCTGCTTAAAAAGATTAGAGCAAAGTAATGTTTTTCCTCTACAACAAATTAGAAAAATATTTTGATACAAGTTGTATGCATAGGTGATGGAATTGTTTGACAATGTTTGCCTTGTATTTGTCACAAGAATACATAATTCTAAAAATTACATCATACTATTATGAAAAAAGAACTTTACAATGAAAGTACAACTTTCTTTTACTTTTAAATAGAATTACACTTGAGCAGTGTCTGTAACCTTCAAATGTAAAGTTGTTACAAGAATAATAAATCAAATGTTGCTGATATACATTATCAGTAACATTGGATTTATTTAACTTATTTCACTAGGTGTAGGGAGAAAAAATTACTTGTATTGTAGTCTTCAAACTTTAAACAGAATACCAAGTACATTAAAATAGCCCTTAAACAATGAATGGATTATTTTGAACAATAAAGATATCTTGTTAAGTCAATAGAAAGTAAGAAGTGGTCCCAACAAACTTTTCATGCAACCATCACTATTAGAATAACAAAGCAAATAGAAACTAAACTTGACTCATTCTAGTGATATAGTGAATCCATAAAGTGAGTTAAGTACGTTATATTAAAACAATTTTGAATATCCAAATTGTAAAGCTGTGTGATAACCACAGCTGATAAAGTCATGTATCAGAGCTATATTTTGATGTTGCTTTGTGCTTTGTAGGCATTGTGATGTCATCAAAAAATTATCGCTTTAAGGAAGTGTAGGTAACAGCCTTTTCCAACACAAAATATCTATATATTCAAATCTTAAACATGTGTTCCAAGTTTTTAAGATTGGTATAACCCTTATGCTTAATAGTATTGGATCAGTGACAAAAACCATCTGTGTGTGTCACAGGCAAGACAATTAAGAATGATCTCCATATGAAAAAACAACACAGATCACATGTCAACAGTCTGCTTCCATGATATATCTGTTTGACTACTGAATACCTTTTGAGCAAATGAAAAATGAAATGGGTATTCATGCTGTTCCACTGAAAGATACCAATGATGTCATCAAATGCAATGCCTATAGTTTTATATGATCAGATTATTGAAATGGTTGCTGAAAAACAGCAATCCTTGTACACTAATGTATTATGGATAGCAGAAAGGATAAGTGGAGTGCTTTGGACATGACATTCTAGAACAGTCTTTTGTAATGGATACTATGTACAAGGCTATTGTCAAGATTCAAAATTATCAGATAAAGCACGACTGGACATGGTGACATGGACTGTAACAATATGGTGAGACTCAAATTATTTTAATACAAAGTACTCAACCTCTATACAAGTTTATTTCAGTGGTCATCTTATATAACAATAGTTAAGCTACAACTCAAAGTAAACAGAACTAAATAAATATATGTCTTCAACAGAACTATTTTCAAGAGTTTAAAAACATTTTGCAAACAAAATATATAGTTTCTTTTAGTTTATCTTTACATACATTTTATCATTATTATAAGGTTTCTCTACTCACTTAAAATCAATCAATTCTTTGATAGTCATACCTGTGATCTAGGTTCACTATCGAAAACAGATTATGCTAAAGGTAATTTAAAATAAAAACAGTCAATTATATATACAAAGGTTTCTACCTAATGGTCCTTTCTTTCCCTTGACTGAAGATGCAGCTTCTTTCATAGCTTTTTCTTGTTCTTTCTGTTTATTTCTAAACTCAATATCAGCCTAATAAAAAGAAAAATCATAGACACCTTTTAGAAAGTTAAAAATATTAACTTAAAGAAATTTCACAAGCTTAAGGTGTTATAACTAACTGAATACTTACATATTGTCAAAATATGAAGTATCAATTATCTTCCTGAAAAAGCTTACAAATAGAATTTCCTTTTATTAATTAGTACATATTGAACAATTACTTAATCAGTTTGAAGAGGAAGGATTTCTCCTGTTAAAGCAATGATATACCCTCCCAATCACCTACTATATTCCATGGATTTAAAGAGATGTAAACATAATTTTAACTATAAGCAACTATACTAAACTGTCTTATAACTCCAGCAAAGGGTTTCCAACTATGCACCATTACATGTAGAACAATATTAGCAAAGAGCTAAAGTAGAGCACATTAATGAAATATAACAAACATGTAGTGAACAGTTACACGTAGAACAACCTTCTAATGTACATATCAGCAAGTCCTAAAGTAGGGCATGCTTAATGAAATATAAGAAATGTGTAGTTAATATCATATGCTGATGGTCACTGATTACGACTGTTAATCAACATTTTATCCATTATCTTAATTCCAAGTTTACTACATGTATCCGCACAAAAAGAAGCAAGCCTTTAGTCAAATACACGAGTCTTCTGTACACATAAATTAAATGTGTTACAAACATATCTGGAGTCAAAATATGTCTGTAAATTGCTGAAGTCATACTGACTAAGACTCTTTTGAATTGGAATACAAGGTGATGTTCGCATGAAGAACAAATAATTTTGTCCATCGTACAGTTTGCATATTGCGTTTTCATAACTTCTAAAAACCTCTGAAATGCATATCTATGGTGTTTTTCAGTATCTTTCTATGCTGTATCTGATACTACTTTCCTCTACCACAAGTTATCACTAAATCAGCAATGTAGGCTAAAATTAATAGTTGACAGCTCAGACACCTAATACATAATAACATGTTAAATTATAATCTTTAAAGAAACACAACATGCATACTTTGACCTTCACCCATACACACAGGGTTAAAAAAACATACAACTTAAGAGTCGCATGCTGATGGTCAAATGATTATGACTGTTCATCAACATTTTTATCTGGTTCAAAAAACAGTTAACTATTAACAGCTTGATTTATTAATGAAATCTGATTAACTACTATTTACACACTTAAGTTGATATGTAAATCTTTTTTTCATTCTCATTTTAAGTTATAATACAAGAAAACATAAAGATAAGGAAAGGCAAAGTAACAAAATCATAAAAAACATTAAATTTTAACCTTTTTACCAATGCAATTTATAAGTAGTCATTACATTTGTATAATAATCAAAGAAACTGCATGTACCATATCACCTCTTTCATTCAAGTTTGTATTTCCAGCCTCTTCATTCAAAAAAGAAAGCATAAGCATATGTGATAAACTGTGATGAGAATGACAGTACCATTTGTATTTAAATCTCACAGCCTTGTTGCTTTAATCATACATGTATCAGTTAAAATCCAACACAAAAAAAAGGCTAATTTAATTGCCCTTTCTGTTTTCTTTGTATTTTGTTCATTATTAATACAGTGAATTTGTATAGCTTTGTTTACCAACAGAAGGCATCAAAAGTCATAGGGAAAGATAAACCAGGAGTCTTGACAGAAATGTTATGCAAAGATTTTTAGTCTAGGGATCCCAGGAAACTTTTAATGATAAATTAAAACCAATTTTATTTTTATCATAAAACTATAAGCCTAATCATGACATTCTTTTTTTTTTCATAGACCTACACAGTAAAAACAAAAGATACACTAAAAAAATAAATAAAACATCTTGCAACAGAACTGTAATGTAACTGGCATACAGTATTTCTAATGACACATACAAAGCCATGTTTAATGTTGGGTTAATGCTTATAGAATGGCTTGAAATAGCAGTGCAAGAAAGCCATCTTTTCCTAATAACTAATTCATTATGTTTGTAAATTTTATGCTTTGACTTAAAGTGAACAGATGATCCCTGGTTGAATATGATTTTATTATTGAGTAGATAGTTTAATATTTTATCAAACATGGATTATATTTTTTCTTCAAGCTAGAGGCATATTAAAAATATGTTATGCAGAAAAATCTATGGGAAAAGTCATGGGTATATTGTAGATATATATGTTGGAGAGAAGAAAAAAATGTAGTTCAATCTAATACAAGGCTTTTTAATATAAATACAATCTAGTATGTACTACTTAAGAACAAAAACAGATAAAACTTTTTCCTTTTAATCTTTCTTTCATCCATGTTCCCTTATTACCTCATCCAATGTTTTTTGCTCCTTCTTGGGCTGCTTTACAGGTTTTTTCTTTCCACCTATAAAAGGAAGAAACAATCTTCAGAATATTTTACTTTAATATTAAATTAGAGAATTTACTTACAATAAAAAACTCTTTACTTTAAAAAAAATAATTTATAATACAAGTATAGTTTATTAACGTTGTATCACAATGGATCTAAAAATACAATTAACTCACCAAAAGACTCATAAAGCTTGAGCAATTTTGAAAAGTGCATCCTTAATAAGTCATAACGGTGTTTAAAAGAGATGCTCGTGTAATCGTATACTTATACAAATGTCCAACAATAACGTTTTTATAAGATAAAGGTGAGGAAGCACTAGCTCTCCAAAATAAACATTAAGATGGTTAGGAAATGCTGCAATCTAAGTTGCCACTGATCTTAACTAACAATTTGTTTATGACTAGTTATTGTCTAAGATATAAATTTTAGAGCCTTGATAGTAACTAAATGTAGTTTGGTTGGAAACTGCAGCTGTCTATTTTAAAAGACAAAATTCTGAAGAAAAAAAAAACCATAGTTCAGACACATCATAACAGAAAAATGATAACTCTGTAAAGTTTTCCTTCTGAAATTAAACTTAGATGATATGAAATATTGAATTCTAAGATATATCTTAATGCCAAGTTTAATGAAATACATTGATAGTAAAATTGTTTATTTAAATACTGATTGTAACTGTTTAAAACATCATGACGTGCACCTTGATATGGCCATAGCAATAGTTAAGGCAAATTCAAAGAAAAAAAGGTTATGAGAAATGTGAATAATAACAAATTCTATACACTATATTTCAAATATTTAAAATGGCTAAACCTAATAGATATGTAGAAATAAGGAATAAAAGTGTGAAACTCATTATCAGGTACAATATTAAACATCAACTAGAGCACCAATATTTAGAGCTGGTTGATTACATATGAGTATCAGTTACATTGATTAGTTTCAAATAAAATGTAAATTATGATTAAATCTATTACATCAAATATATAATCAATTAATAAAATCAATGTTTCCAATTACTACTATTTTTGGTTATTCCAATTATTCAGTAACTGAAATACTGCCATCACGATTTTTCATAATTTATGAATTAATTCATGTTTGTTCAGCTTAATTTTATAGTGTATGCAAGAGAAGAATTAACTAACTGAAATGAGGGCTTTTGATTATTTCAAGAACATATATTTGTTTCTAAGCACAATGAGTTGTACTCTGCCCACCACATGTATCAAAACCTAATTTTTAGCAACTTTTATAATGATGCTTTCCACAAAGCATAACTAACTGGAAATAACTTGAAATTATAAAAAGCAAAAAGTCCACATTATCATATATTAAAAGTTTCCATTCTACCATTACAATGCTTATTTTTGTCTTAGTGGATAATTAATTTTTTATTGCTATACAGTATTTCTGTATAAACTTCACAGCTTTGTTTTTCAAGAATTTGAAATATATGACACTACTCAGGATATTATGTTAGGCAATGCAATTCTCACTTGATGTCATTGCTAAGTAATGAGCTTTCTCATTCATAAAAATAGCTTAATACCAACTTTAGTGTATTTATATGAAGCCAATTATTAAAAGATTGCTTTCTTGTTCATTTCAAAATTCTTTAAGTGCACATAATTATCAGTATAAAACTCCAAATGGGACAATTTAAAAACAAACTTTTGTAAAGTGCACACAAACACTATATTGTTCAGATGATGCAGTAACTGGAAACAACACGTTTATATAAAATATGGACAATTGACAGTTATTCAGGGATGGTATTAACTTATAAAAATTCGTTGCCAACAGAATATTTGGAAAAGCATTTATTTTATGGATAATATTAATATACTAAAAGTACATAACTGTGTATACAATTCATAAAAGTAATTTTATTTCAATAAAGCTTAAGAGTTTAGAAGTTTAACAATACCTTCCTTTATGTTATTAACTTAGTTTAAGTAAATGTGAAAATAATTATTTTATTAATTTTAATTTTGGTAGCTCATATTAAGAATGCACAATAGATGTACATAATGTATGGTGTACGTTACTGAATGATAATTATATAAAAAACTATTATACATTATGTGGATCTTTCTTTTTGTACTTAACCCATTAACTGCAGATGATGGATATTTCCATCATTGAAGTTCTTTGGCTCAGCTGCTAATGACGGAAATATCTGTCAGTCGCACATGTATAACTATGCGAATGATGATAATTACCATTTTATTGTGATTGATGGCAACTCAGTTTTATCTGCGAGTCAGAAACCAGCAACTGAGCTGCTCCTGCAGCAGTTAATGGTGAAAATGGGAATAGTATGGGGCACATATATAAAATATGGCAGGGTAGTAATCATCTTCAGCCAGTAATCATCAGGAAATAGATTGCCTTGACATGTGGTAAACACAGTTAACTTAAGGGAAGGCTTCATAAATATTCGAATAACGTTTGGCTTTGAATTTAATTTTTGAGTTTAGTATAGTGAGTAAGACAGCTTAGATGGACCATCAACTTTATATAAACACATGCATAAATCATCTACAACTACCATTTCCCTAGTGTATTTGAATTGGAAGTCTATTTGGGCAGCTATGAATTAGAAACAAGGACTTCAGCCTATAATCCATAGGCCTTATTGAAAGTAAAAATATACTCTGAAGGGGAACTTGCCTAAAAGTACAAACATAATTATCTTTGTAGAAATTACTTCGCTTTATAAAATTGGGAAAAGAGGAGGGGTCAACCATTATGAAATGGGCAGGTACACACAGTTCTTAAACTTATAAAAATAATTATACAAAAATGGGATAAGCCTTCATTATCTCAACAAATCAGAAATCCATACTTTTAAACTCCTTAATAATGTAAATATGGCATATGAATGACCCTGCTAAGGTTGATGGGATATGCATTTTAGATATCAAAACAATAACTAGTAATTAAAAAAAAAAAAACGTTTTGCAGCCCTATTTATAAAAGTATGCATCATACTGTCCTTAGCTTTTTTTTTTTAATTGACTATACACAAACATGTTGGCATATCATTGAACTAGGTTCTGGTTTTTAAATATAGACAAATTTCACATACATCATTAAATATGTTGCTGTTTAGTATTTATTCCACCACTGAATAAAATTATAAAATCTTTACAACAGTTAACACAAAACTTTAATTTTCAAAAGTCAATCGCAGTCCTAAGGCTAAACCAATTAATGATGAATTTATAATATTTTTTATTTCCTCTTCTAAAACTAAAACTAGTAAAAGTAAATTTTACTCTAGTCTCTACTCAGTAATAAGCCATCTCATTTATATGTTGTAATAATTAATATTATACAGCAAGCCTACACTACCACATAATACTACAAACAGTGCAAGTAGAGCTAGGCGACCTACACAGCTATAAACTACAGTACAGGCTATAATTTCACACACAAAAACGTTGCTGACCCTGTGAGAGTTCATAAGTAATTTGTAAGTTACAACAGTAAATTAAATATTTTTTGTATTGCGTATAACTTTTTATGAACAAACAAATACCATACGTTTTCAAATTGTTAAAATAACACTCAAATTTACCATCTCTTCCAGACATCTTCACAAAAGAAAACAAATATATCTATCACACAATTTTTTATAGTAACCCTAGGCCTAATGTTCGCAAAGCAAGGTGACGTTCGCAATCATAAAATCTCGAACTAAATGACACTTCCACCACACGTTCTTATAAATACAACAAACAACTGGGGAAAAATAAAATAAATATATTATTTATTTCATATGCCCCTGATAATGATAAAACACAATATTCCTGCAAATAATTCAATACGCATAATGTTTTAGGTTCGATTTAGCCTTTCATCACGAGCCAAATGAGTAGCATAGCTTTTAATAGTAATATCTAAAGAAACAAATACTAACTTTGCCTAACAGATTTTTCTCAATAATTGAAATAATATTCTAATCAAGTATTTTAATTTTCAATTATTTCAAAAATTATGAAATATAAACAAATCAAACAGTAACATAATAATAATTTTAATTTTATATTGATCATTAATTATTCTTGCTCCCCAATGGCACAGCGGTATGTCTGTGGACTTACAACGCTTGTGTAGCTTTGTGCTTTTCTTCAAGCAAGCAAACAAAATTGTTTTTATTGTAGCTACATTTCATTTTTTGCTTTTTTAAAGAAGATTTTCATAAGCTTAACCATGAATTAATCTCCAGCGGCTCAGCAGTAAGGCATGCGATGCTAAAAATTGGTTTTTGGTAACTGTGGTGGGAAAAGAGGAGATAGTCTATTGTGTAACCTAACAATAAATAAAATTATTTCAAATCAGAAAAGCAAATAATAATCATTGCTAAAAACACAAAGTAAAACTTAAACATGTACCTATAGGTTCCAGGAAGATCTCAAACACAAGATTAGATGACACAAAAGACAAAAACAATGACTTCATAACCGAAGACATAGTTTTGTGTATTAGGATTTAAAAAGAAAAACTTTTCATTCTGTGTTTGAGCAGAGAACCGGTTTCAGTATTATTAGCTTTATGGCAGAAGGAAATCTGAAACACTACAGCTATGTCTCATAAATTTCCTATTAGTTAGGAGATAGATAAATTATCAACTTTACTTTTTGTAATAAGATCACCAATATTACACATCAATTTGTGCATACATAAAATATTAAAAGCAAATATCATATTTCTAAATTTCCGTGTAAACAAATTATAACAAACTTAACTAACCAGTCTTTTCAAGAATCATGCACATTTATTTTATTTACATATTGAAATTTGCTTGGATAAGATTACGTCGTTTTAAAATTTGAACCTGACATTGTAATTAGCCTCTAGCATATAGTTGTAAGCTACATTTTCAATGTTTTAATTTAGGAGGGCACATGATGTTAAGAATCCAGAAGCTTCCTGTAATATGTAGAAACAAAGATACGATATATAAATGTGAATAATCAATAATGAGTGAATAATTTCAGCGCCAATCAGTTAGTAAGCTAAGCAATGAGTTCATAAATATTGATTGACTCAGTTCAGTATCAGAAGAGTTATTCAATGTTAGTAGTGAGTGTTATCGTATCTATTCTGCTATTCAGTTACCCATTGAGTTGCAATTTGTGTTTATCAATCACAGCTAAGTTAGGCGTAGGTATTATTAGTCTCGGAAGTTTTGTTGAAACGTTGTATATGAAGCTAGACCCATAAGTGAACTTTACTGTACCAAACGCTTATTGAGGGAATAAATGTCATGGATTAGATTTAGCATTATGTTTTAACAAGCAGTCCAACAAAACCCGCGTCCCCAAGATATAACAAGTTGTAACAATACAAGTGTAAACTATTTTTAAATAAAAAATCAGGAAGTAGGAAAATGAGCACCAAAAAATAAATAAACAAGGTAGGAATGGGCAGGATAACATTACATCACTTGGTGGATTTTTACAGGTGCAACTTCAAAGTGGGTATGGCCACAATTTTATCCATTCCTACTTCGTGTGCTTTTTGTAATTTGGTAATTGTTCAAACTACATGAAAGGTGTTTATAGCTAAATTGTTTTGTTTTAAAATTTGTTTCAGCAATCAAGTACAGATACAAGTATGTAATCAAATTACGTGACCCTAACGAAATTTAACAGTGTAAGACTAGAGGGAAGGCAGTTAGTCATCACTACCCATCGCCAACTCTTGGCCTACTCATTTACCAACGAATAGTGGGACTGAGCGTCACATTATAACGCCCCCGTGGCTGAAAGGGCAAGCATGTTTGGTGTGACAGGGATATTAATTAAAAGTAATTTAAAAGAAATGTTTTATAAGAATGGATAATATTTTAATAATACAGAAAACAACGTGCTGGTCTTTTACTAATAATTAAAGAATATAAACAAGACCATTATTTTCAAAGAAAAGTTTATTAATACTGTATATATTGCACTCTCATCATTACAATAGTCCAAACCACAACAGTTAACACAATAAATCAAATTAATCGCAGCTAAATGCAATAAATCTATGTAACCCAAAATTTAAATCAATAAATCAAGGTGAAGCTCTTTCATCATCCAAAATATTTAATAATTTCATCCGTCTTGGATTACTTGCTCGAGTAAAGCAAGTAATCATTGTATTTATGTCTATGTTTATGTTTCTATAAACATTCAACAAGGCGACACCATTTAAACTGTCTTGTTTCATTGTAGAGCGCAGATAACTTTTGATATTCCTCAGTCAACTGAAGGAACGCTCACATTCGCATGAAGTAACTAGTAAGGTTGCGCTGACCTGGAACATAATATACAAGTTCGGATAAAATAAAGGGAGTTGGGAAGGTCAGACTTCCAAGTATTCCATTTCTGCTGATACCATTCCAGTTCTGTTTCAAGCCATTCTGGTGATGGAAGATCACTAACCATTGACTCTTTATACTTCAGAACATTTTCTCACCATTCTGAGTCATTAATCAATAAAGATGGAATAAGAGAGAGACCCAGAAGAGCATGTTGTTGAGCTGGCGAAAAACGAGTTTCGCGTTCACAGAGCAAATGGTCAATCAAAGGAATTGTGATGGTGCGATGGAAATATTCCTTGGGGGGAATCTGCTGATATGCTACATATATTAAGTTGCTTTTGTTCATACGAGGCAGTGATGGTCTAGGGGCATCGACTCATTCAGCTAAGGCAACAGCTTCCGTGTACCAAGTGTCAGTAACTTTATCAATATCACCATGACACTGTTTAATAATACAGATAACACCGTTTATCTCTGACATAGCTGTGCAGATGTCATTAGAGAGGTTTTATGTAGCGAATTGCATTGCGACACATAGTAAATGACATCAGAAATTCAAACTGCGTTATTACAAGGACAATCACATCAATTTTATGTTTGTATGAATTATTAGACTGACACCAGTTTCCCCTAGCGGTGACTTACAGATATTATTAATATTACAAAAGGGTATGTAAATAACGATCACGTGATTTGTAATATAGTGAATAAAAACGTCTTATGTGGTTTGGAAAGTTAGTTTACGAGAGGTAGTGAATACGTGTTTTTGATAGATGTTATAATTATTTACCAGTTGTGTAAGTAATATTGTTTTGGAATTGGGATATTTTCTTCTTTTGAATTTTTTTTATAATTTCTTTATTTATAGAAATATTAATCATGACATTGATGGTATATGTTTTTTTTTATGTTACAAGGAAGTTATTGCCATAAACGTGTTTATTCTGTATGCAATTTGTTTGAAAGTTTTAATATCTGACATCTGTGGCAGTTAAAAATGGAGTCAGAAAAAGGACTTTTTAAAACAATCTACCAAAATGTCCACCAACATGTCGAACCGTAGATGAACGAATACCACAATTCTGAGAGGCTTTCGAAAAGGGTAGGAGTGTGAGGTAGTAAATTCTATTTATTTTGTTATTGTTTTGTTTACCATTCATTTATTCATTCTGTCGCTTAGTTAGACTCTAAATTTTAAACTGAACTTAAACGTTAATTCTCATTCTAGGTAATCAAACCAATTTTAAGTTTGTATGAATTATGAGATTTACACCACTTTTTCCCTAGTAGTAGTAGTGATCTGCAAGTTACAGATATTAACGTTGGCAAAGAGCAAGTAAATAATGATCGCGTGAATTCTAATTTGGATAGCACTACGAATAAGGAAGTGTTACATTATATGTATGTCATTAATGTGCAAATGAACTGGTAATTAATGTTTAAGATTAATTGATTAGATGTAACATTAAATGTGGCTGACGTATAGCAATAAGTCCGAAGTTCAGACAGGGGGCGGTCTATAAATAATCTGAAATGTAGCTATTCTGCGAATAATTACAAAATATACTTTCCAACCAAAATAAGCTGTGTGTTCATTATACTTTAAGTTTAACATACTTGAATACGTATGGGTTTTGTTACTCAACAGTCGTTAAAAACGAATTTAATTATGTTTTACTTTGCATAAAGATACAGAAAGTTAGATGTATATTCATCACTGTCTCTTTCTCAAGATTTGCGAGTACATAAGGTACCTATTTTCTGTTTCGAAATGACCATCTTCTGTTTGGAACTGCTATTTGTCCACAATATCAATTTTAAACTACAAATGTGTAACTCTCCAAAATCTAAACCTAGTCAATTCTTCAGCATGTAATCCTTAAAACACATTAAAAAATATAACTGGTATTATCTATCTTACAATTTTGGGCTGTTTTCTTCAAACTTTTCCGACATGCAAATCCCATTCACAAGCTGACAGCTCGATAACCATTGATATTTGGAAGTAACTCAAACTAAAATATAAATAAATTTGATATTTATAAGGAATGATTTATATAATCAATCGTTTCGATTTTCGAGAAGTGGAAGGATTGTGAGATAGCAAATTCTATTTTTAGTTCATTAATGTTTTGTTTACTATGTATTTATTCCTTTTATCACTTGGTTAAGCTTCCATTACATTTAAACGCTAACTCTCGTACCAGTTAATCGCATTATTTTTTAAATTTATAAGAATTGTGAGACTGACTCCAGTTTCCCCATATCGGTCACGTACAGATCTTAATATTTGTAAAGAATATGTAAATAATGATCACATGAATTAATCTTTTGATCTAACTAGTTAATTATAGCAGCTTAGCTTGTCTTTGAATTACAACTTCCTCAACAAGAGCCGAAAGGAAGAGAAGATGAAGCAGAACAGCCTGAACAATTTACCTTTAAGGTATCTGTACTTAAAACTGAAGGATTCATGATGTCAGTATAGAGAGGGCATTAAAAGTAATGATACGAAATTTACGAATTTTTAGGGAGTGATTAATACAATCACTTCATTTTTCAAATACTAGCAAATACTATTTTTTTTATGGTTTTGTTTACCGTTCTTTTATTATTCATTCTATTGTTTGGTTACACTGTCAATATTTAGTTTAAAATTGAAATGCTAACTCGCATTCTAGCTAAACACGTAAATTTTAAGTTTGTAAGAATTAAGAGACTGACATCAGTTCCCCCTAGCAGTGATTTGCACATATTAATGTTGATAAATAGTATGTACATGATAATCGCATGAATTAATCTTTTGATTTAACTAGTTAAATTATTACCATTATTATTGCAGCTTATCTGGTCTCTGAACTCGAACTTCCCGTAACCAGAGCCGGAATTCAGAGAGGCTAAAGATTGAAGAACATGAACCATTTTTCTTTGTAAGGTATATGCAAGGTGATTTCCCACTCCCCCTTAACAAGATAGACAACTTATTCTAGTGTATCCACTTCTCCTCCTTCGACATAACATTCTGATCACATAGGTCTTCTACACAACCTAACTAATCTCTGAACTTCAACTTCCTGTAAGTTGAACCAGAGCAGGAAACTACAGAATATCAAGCTGAAGATTCAAGAACACGAATGACTTTTTTTTTTTTTTTGTAAGGTATCTATACTGAAACTGTAAAGGATTCGTAGTGTCGGTGTAATGAGGGCGTTAAAATTAATGATACAAAAATTGGGAATTTAGGAGTGATTAATGTAATCACTTCGGTTTTCGAAAGGAGTGTGAGGTAGCAAATTCTTTTTATTTTGTTATGATTTTGTTCACAGTTAGCTTATTATTCTTTCTATCTTTTAGTTAATCTGTCGGTTTTTAGTTTACACTTAAACGCTAACTCACCTCCTAGCTAATCGCATTAATTTTTAGATACTATGAGTTATCAGACTGACACCAGTTTCTCATATCGGTCGCGTACAGATATTAATGTTGATAAAGAGTATATAAATAATAACATGAATTAATCTGTTGTTCTAACTACTTAATTATTGCAGCTTAGCTTGTCTTTGAACTCGATGATGTCCCGTAACCTGAGCCGGAAGGTGAAGATAGAAGAACTTGAACGAATTTTCTTTGTAAGGTATCTGTACTTAAACTGGGCAGGATTCATGATGTCAGTATAACAAGGTCATTAAAACTAAGTATAGGAAAATTGGGAATTTAGGAGTGATTAATGTAATCACTTCATTTTTCGAAAAGGCAAAGAATGTGAGGTAGCAAATTCTATTTTTATTTCTTTATGGTTTTGTTTTCAGTTCACTTATTATTCTTTCTATTGTTTAGTTAATCCATGAAATTTTAGTTTACATTTAAACGTTAACTCACCTTCTAGCTAACTACGTCATTTAAAATTCATAAGAGTTATGAGACTGACATCAGTTTCCCTATCTGTGACTTGTAAATATTAATGTTGGTAAAGAGTGTAAATAATGTTAAAATGCATCTTTAATCTCTTGAATATAAACCCTGTCATGAGCTTCAATAAGTTTGATAAAGAGAGATAGTGGAGAAGTGTCAATTAGTTATTTTGTAGCTTAGTGCATATGTTTTCTCTTTCTAATTTAATTTATTTATTGAAATATTAATCCTGATATTTATATATTCTTTTATGTTAGTACGAAGTGCATATCTATAAACTAGTTACTTAGTAGTTTATAAGAGGTCAACTACGTTTTGAAAACAACCAATGAACAAAACTATTTCAAGATGTTATACAGAAGACAAGATCCAATGTTGACAAGCTAGTAACGGTAAGCCACAATTAAAAGTAGTTAACTTAAGTGCTATTACTATTATTATCAATACATCCATTATCTTCCACAGTAAATAATTTTACTCTAAAATTTATTTTAAATTGGAATCGACTGTCCAAACTCGCTGGTTGTGATTATATTTTTTATTAATATAAAATGTGTTTTGTTTTTTTTCTCCAGTTAAAATTCCTTGACACCATTCTTATCATCCTAGGCATTTTCAGAAAATTAAATGCCGCAAGAAGGCTTAGAGATTTGCCCAACAAAATAAACCACTAATTCTGGTGTATCCAAATCTCATCCTTAGACAGAACATGCTAATGACTTTTGTCTTCTGCTCAACCTGGCTGTTCTCTGAACTGAACTTTCTGTAAGTTGAACCCGAACAGGAAAGTCGAGAAGATCAAGCTCAAGATTCAAGAATATGAATTATTTATACTTGTAAGGTTTCTGAAACTGTAAAGGATTCATAGTGTCACTATAAAGAGGGCGTAAAAAGTAACGATACGAAAATTGTGAGTTTAGGAATAATTAACGTAATCACTTCGGTTTCCGAAAAGGGAAGGAGTGTGAGATAGCAAATTCTGTTTTTGTTATTCTTTTGTTTACCATTCAATTCTTTCTTCTATCGTTTAGTTAATCTGTCTATTTTTAACTTGCATTCAAACGCTAACTCACATTCTAGTTAATCATATAATTTTTTAAAATTGTATAAATTGTCGGACTGAAGCCAATTTTCCAGAGGGGTGACGTACAGATATTAATGTTGGGAAAGTGTGCACATGATTATCACATGAATTCTGATCACTTGATGTGATTAGTTTAGTTAGTTATCGCAGATTAACTGGTCTTGGAACCCAAGAACTTCCGTTAAACTGAACTGAAGCCGGAAGCTAAAGATAAAGCCGAATATAGAAGATAATGTAATGATTTTTCCTTGTAAGGTATCTGTACTTAAATTGTTAAGGATTGACTATGTCAGTATAATGAGGGCGTTAAAAGTAAGGATACTAAATTTGGGTATTTTAAATAGTGATTAATGTAATCCCTTTTTTTTCTAAAGGGGAAGGAGTGTTAGGTAGCAAGTTCAATTTATTTACTTTTGAATTTGTTAACCGTTCTTATATTATTCATTCTCTCGTTTAATTAAGTTGTGAATATTTAGTTTTACATTTAAACGCTAACTCACAATCTAGTTATTCACATCAATTTTAAGTATTAGACTGACACCAGTTTTCCATAACGGCGACTTGTAGATGTTAATGTTGTTAAAAAGTATGTAAATAATGATCACATGATTTTAAATCTCTTGGTCTAAATAGTTAATTATTGCAGCTTAGCTGGTCTTTGAATTCCATTTCCTGTAACCAGAGCCGGAAGGTAGAGAAGCTGAAGATGGAAGAACACTACGATTTTTCTTTGTAAGGTATAAGTACTTAAACTGGTCAGGATTCGTAGTGTTAGTATAATGAGGTCCTTAAAAGTAAGGATACTAAAATTTAGAATTTTAAACAATTACTATAATTCCCTTTTTTCTTTTTTTTTTTTTTTAAGGAGAAAGGAGTGTAAGGTAAAAAGTTCAATTTTTATTTACTTTTAGATTTTTACCGTTCATTTATTATTCATTCTCTCATTTTTTAAGCTGTGACTATTTAATTTTCTCAGTCTAGTTATTCACACCAATTTTAAGCATTAGACTGACACCAGTTTTCCATAACGGCGACTTGTAGATATTAATGTTGTTAAAAAGTATGTAAATAATGATCACATGATTTTAAATCTCTTGGTCTAAATAGTTAATTATTGCAGCTTAGCTGGTCTTTGAATTCCATTTCCTGTAACCAGAGCCGGAAGGTAGAGAAGCTGAAGATGGAAGAACACTACGATTTTTCTTTGTAAGGTATATGTACTTAAACTGGTCAGGATTCGTGGCGTTAGTATAATGAGGTACTTAAAAGTAAGGATACGAAAATTGGGAATTTAAAAACGGTGATTAATGTAATCACTTTCTTTTTCCGAAAGGTGAAAGGAATGTGAGGTAGCAAATTCTATTTTTTATTTTGTTATGTTTTTATTTTCAGTTAATTTATTCTTTCTATTGTTTAGTTAACCTATAAAATGTTTAGTTTTACGTTTAAACGCTACCTCGCATTCTACTTAACTACGTCGTTTAAAGCTTCTAAAAGTTATGAGACTGACACCGGGTTCCTATATCGGTAACTTGCAGATATTAATGTTGCAAAATAGTATGTAAATAATGTTAATATCTATTTTTAATATTTACAATCAGTTGTGTCACGAGAGATAGTGAGTGTTATCGGTTATTATTGACAACTTTGTAAACTGTAGGTTTGTACATATTGTATTTTCTAATTCCTTTTATTTATAGAAATATTAATCATGATGTTCATGATATATTCTTTTATGTTATTATGAAGTTCTGGCAACTGGAATATCCATAAATTACATTTAATCTATATAGTTTTATAAGGGGTCAAAAAAGAACTTCTTGGAAACAATTAACAAAAATACCCAACATCACCTGCAACCGTAGAAGAACGAACAGAACTATTTACAGATATTAAACAAACAATATCCAAAGTTGAACTACAGTCGAAAGCTACAGCTAGAAGCTTGCAAGCTTGAGTTTGTCTCCTTCGGACACAATTAAAAGTAATTAATTTCCTACTGCTGTTATTAAGAATCTATTCATTATCTTCTATAGTAAATTGTTTTATTCTAAAACTTATTCCAAGATGTAATGCAATGTCTAAACTTACTATTTATGTTACTCCATTTTTTTATATTAAAAATTAATTTAATGGTAGAACAATTTTACTTGTCTAAAGTGAAGAAAATACTTTCTCGACAGAATTATTTCTATACCAGAAACTACTGATCGTTCTATGTCGTTGCAGAAAAATAAGTGGCGACAAAAGGCTTGAAGAGTGCCTCCCCCCCCATCTCCAATAAGAATTTGTTTTGACGTGTCCACATCTCGTCCTTCGACTTATGTCATCTGCTCAACATAGATGGTCTTCGAACTCAAGCACTCCCTGTAAGGGAAACCACAGCAGGAAACTAGAGAAGATCAATCTGAAGAGTTAAGAACATAAACAACTTGTTCTAGTATCTGTACTTAACTGTGGGGGGGATTCATAATGTCAGTATAACGATGGCCTTAAAAGTAAGAATACTAAAACTGGGAATTTATAAGGAATGACTTAATATTATTACATTCTTTGTTTAAAGTGGAAGGAGTGTGAGATAGCATATTCTTTTGTTATGGATTTCTTTACCGTTCGTTTATTATTCATTCTATCATTTAGTTAAGCTCTTTTTATTTACTCTTAAACGCTAGCTCACCTTCTACCTAATCGCACCAATTTTTAATTTATATGAATTATGAGACTGACATCAGTTTCCCCTATGAGTGACGTGCAGGTACTAATATTGGTAAAGAGTATGTATATCATTTGTTATTTAATTATTGCAGATTAACCGGTCTTAGAACTCTAACTTCGTTAACCTGTACCAGAACCGAATGATGAAGTCGAATATATAATATAATGGTTTCATCCTTGAACTGTATCTGTACTTAAACTGCGAAAGATGTCAGTATAACGTTACAAGTAAGGACTTAATTTCAAATAAACTGAATAATGTAATCACTTCTTTTAAAGGGGAAAGAGTTTGAAGTAGACAGTTTCCTTTTATTTAGTTTTGAATTTGTTTATTTATTATTCATTCTATCATCATTTAGTTAATATGTGAATTTAGTTTACGTTTTAGTTATTCACATTAAATTTGAATTATGAGACCGACATAAGTTTCTTATAGCGGTGACTTGTAGATATTAATGTTGATAATGAATACATAAATAATGATTACATTATTTCAAATCTCTTAATCTAATTAATTATCGCAGCTTAGCTGGTCTTTGAACTTAACTTCCCGTAACCTGAATCTGAGCAGAAGGTAGAGAAGCTGAAGATCTGAGATCATTAATAGTAAGGGTACTAGAATTGGGAATTTATAAGCAGTGATTATTATAAGACTGAATGAAAAATTCAAAGTTACGACTTGTGTTACTCCATTTGTATATAAATTAGGTTACATCGTGTTAACAGGACAATTTTACGTTTCTAAAATGAATTTTTTCCAGTGAATTTTTTTTTCTACACCAGAGAAAATGGTCATCATCCTATGCTGTTGCAGAAAATTTTAATGGCATAAGCAGGCTTTCAGATTGCGCCCTCCCCTCCATCAAAATAAAGGATTTATTCTGGTGTGTCTACATCTCATCCTTCGACGTAACGTACTGAAGAGTCGTGTATGTCCTCTGCTTAACGTAAGTGGTCTTTGAACTCGAACACTTCCTGTAAGGTGAACCAAAGCAGGAAAGTAGAGAAGATGAAGATTCATGAACATGAATTATTTCTTTTTGTAAGGTATCTGTACTGAAACTAAAGGATTCTCGGTGTTGATATAATGGGGCCGTTAAAAGTAAGGATACGAAAATTGGGAATTTAGGAGTGATTAATGTAATCACTTCGGTTTTCGAAAGGAGTGTGAGGTAGCAAACTATTTTATTTTGTTATGGTTTTGTTTACAGTTAACTTATTCTCTCTATCGTTTAGTTAATCTGTCAATTTTTACTTTACACTTAAACGTTAACTCGCTTCCTAGCTAATCGCATTAACTTTTAGATTCTACGAGTTATCAGACTGACACCAGTTTCCCATATCGGTGACGTACAGATATTTAATATTGGTAAATAGTATGCAAATGATGATTACATGAATTAATCTGTTCTAACTAGTCACTTAATTATTGCAGCTCAGCTTATCTTTGGACTCGAGGATTTTCCGTAACCTGAGCCGGAAGATAGACAATGTGAAGAAGGAAGAATATGAACGAATTTTCATTCTAAGGTGTATGTACTTAAACTGGGCAGGATTCATGGTGTCAGTATAATGAGGTCATTAATAGTAAGGATACAAAAACTGGTAATTTATAAGTAGTGATTAATGTAATCAATTTGGTTTTCGAACAGGGAAGGAATACGAGGTAGCAAATTCTACTTTAATTTCTTTTTTGGTTTTTATTTTCCGTTCATTTATTATTTCTATTTAGTTTATCTATAACATTTGTTTTACGTTTAAACGCTACTTC
>NW_013666800.1:319958-320860 GCF_000517525.1 Limulus polyphemus
GACTTAATTTTAAAATGACTAATGTAATCACTTCTAAAGGGGAAAAGAGTGAAATAGAAAGTTTCATTTTATTTAGTTTTGGATTTGTTTAGTTATTTCTCATTATATCATCATCTAGTTAATCTGTAAATTTTTAATTTGCATTTTAGTTATTCACATAAATTTAAAATATCAATTATGAGACCGACACCAGTTTCTCATAGAGGTGACTTATACATGTTAATGTTGGTAATAAGTATATATAAATAATAATCACAATATTTCAAATCTCTTGATCTAATTAATTATAGCAACTTTGCTGGTCTTTGGACTTGAACTTCCCGTAACCTGAATCGCAGCAGAAGGTAGAGAAGCTGAAAATCTGAGAACACTACGCCTTTTCTTTGTAAGGTATATGTACTTAAACTGGGCAGGATTCATGGTGTCAGTATAATGAGGTCATTAATAGGTAAGGATACAAAAACTAGTAATTTATAAGTAGTGATTAATGTAATCAATTTGGTTTTCGAACAGGGAAGGAATACGAGGTAGCAAATTCTACTTTAATTTCTTTTTTGGTTTTTATTTTCTGTTCATTTATTATTTCTATTTAGTTTATCTATAACATTTGTTTTACGTTTAAACGCTACTTCGCATTCTAATCAGTTACGTCATTTAGAGCTTCTGAAAGTTTTATGAGACTGACACCAGTTTCCATTACCGGTGACTTGTAGATATTTATGTTTAAAATTTTTTAATGTTTTTTAATCTTTTGAATAAAGACTTTATCATGAGTTTCGGTAACTTCTCACGTGAGATAGTGATGTTTTGAGTTTTATACACATTTTTCTTCCTTTCATTTTTGTGTATATTTATACAAATATTAAACTGTTATTCATGGTATATTGTTCTTTCGTGTTAGT
>NW_013666800.1:321569-322770 GCF_000517525.1 Limulus polyphemus
GTCTTTGAACTCGAACCCTTTCTATAAAGTGAACCAGAGCAGGAAAGTGGAGAAAATGAAGATTCAAGAACATGAATTATTTCTCTTTGTAAGGTATCTGTACTGAAACTGTAAAGGATTCTTGGTGTCGGTATAATGAGGGTGTTAAAAGTAACGATACGAAAATTGGGAATTTAGGAGTGATTTAATGTAATCACTTCGGTTTTCGAAAGAAGTGTGAGGTAGCAAATTCTTTTTATTTTGTTATGTTTTTGTTTTTTACAGGTAACTTATTCTTTCTATCGTTTAGCTAATCTGTCAGTTTTCAGTTTACACTTTAACGCTAGCTCACCTCCTAGCTAATCGAATGAACTTTCAGATTCTACGAGTTATCAGACTGACACCAGTTTCCCATATCGGTGACGTACAGATATTTATGTTGGTAAATAGTATGTAAATAATGATCATATGAATTAATCTGTTCTAACTAGTTAATTAATTATTGCAGCTTAGCTTGTCTTTGAACTCGAGGATTTCCCGTAACTTGAGCCGGAAGTTTGAGAAGTTGAAGATTGAAGAATATGAACGGATTATCTTTGTAAGATATATGTATTTAAACTATGTGGGATTCATGATGTCAGTATAACGAGGTCGTTAAAAGTAAGGATAGGAAAATTGGTAATTTAGGAGTGATTAATCACTTCATTTTTCGAAAGGGGCAATGAGTGTGAGGTAGCAAGCTTTATTTTTTATTTCTTTGTGGTTTTGTTTTCAGTTCACTTTATTATTCTTTCTCTTGTTTAGTTAATCTATGATATTTTAGTTTACAATTAAACGCTAACTCACCTTCTAGCTAATTACGTCATTTAAAGTTTATAAGAGTTATGAGACTTACATCAGTTTCCCTATCTGTGACTTGTAAATAATAATGTCGGAGAAGAGTGTAAATAATGTTAAAATACATCTTTAATCTCTTGAATTAGTTTCCCATATCAGTGACGTACAGAGACCAGTTAAATCTGCAATAATTAAATAACAAATCATGGACATACTCTTTACCAATATTAATAAACGAAGTTCGAGTTCTAACTACAGATATAGTACAAGGAGAAACCATTTTTTATTTATTCGACTTTCTATTTCGGTTCTAGTTCACCTTCCTTACTTGTAATGTTATACTGACATCCTACACGGTTTAAAACTTAATTTTAAACTGATTAAA
>NW_013666800.1:323725-325490 GCF_000517525.1 Limulus polyphemus
TACAATTAAAAGTAGGTAACTCGCTACTATCGTTAAGAATACATCAAATATGTTCTGGAGTGACTCTTACTGAACTTTATTCTAAGACTGAATGAATAGTTGAAAGTTACGACTTGTGTTTCTCCATTTTTATATAAATTGGGTTATATCGTGTTAATAGGACAATTTTACGTTTCTAAAATATTTTTCCAGAAAATTTTTAGACACCAGAAGAAATGGTCATCGTCCTATGCTGTTCCAGAAAATTTAAATGGCACAAGAAGGCTTTTGGATTGCGGCTTCCCTTCCATCAAAATACCTTAATTCTGGTGTGTCCACTTCTCATCCTTCGACGTAACGTGCTGATGAGTCATTTATATCCTCTGCCTAACGTAAGTGGTCTTTGAACTCGAACACTTCCTGTAAAGTGAACCAGAGCAGTAAAGTAGAGAAGATGAAGATTCATGAACATGAACTATTTCTTTTTGTAAGGTATCTGTACTGAAACTGTAAAGGATTCTTGGTGTCTGTATAATGAGGGTGTTAAAAGTAACGATACGAAAATTGGGAATTTAGGAGTGATTTAATGTACTAACTTCTGTTTTCGAAAGGAGTGTGATGTAGCAAACTATTTTATTTTGTTATGTTTTTGTTTTTTACAGGTAACTTATTCTTTCTATCGTTTAGTTTATCTGTAAATTTTCAGTTTACACTTAAACGCTAACTCACCTCCTAGCTAATCGCATTAACTTTCAGATTCTACGAGTTATCAGACTTACACCAGTTTCCCATATCGGTGACGTACAGATATTTAACATTGATAAATAGTATGTAAATAATGATCACATGAATTAATCTGTTCTAACTAGTCATTTAATTATTGCAGCTTAGCTTGTCTTTGAACTCGAGGATTTCCCGTAACCTTAGCCGGAAAGTAGAGAAGGTGAAGATTGAAGAACATGAACGAGTTTTCTTTGTAAGGTATATGTACCTAAACTGGGCAGGATTCATGATGTCAGTATAACGTGGTCGTTAAAAATAAGGATACGAAAATTGGGAATTTAGGAGTGATTAATGTAATCACTTTTTCGAAAGAGCAAAGAATGTGAGGTAGCAAATTCTATTTTTATTTCGTTATGGTTTTGTTTTCAGTTCATTTATTATTTCACAGGTTAACTAAACGATAGAAACCGATAAGGAAAACTGATGTCAGTCTCATTACCCTTATAAACTTAAAAATGTTATAACTAACTAGAATGCATGGTAGCGTTTAAACGTAAAACAAATTTTATTAATATTTACACACTTTTGCAACATAAATAAAGTCACCGATAAGGAAAACTGATGTCAGTCTTTTTTTTATGTTTTAAATAAAACTGTCATGAGCTTCAATAACTTGGCGCACCCATAGATGGTGAAGTGTTTTTATATATTTTAAGTTTTGTACATATTTTTTTTATTGTTCTGTACCTTTTTCTGAATTGTTTTGTGTATAAACATATTAATCCCGATATTGATGGTATATTCTTTTGTTAGTATGAAACAATTTAAACTGTTTGGTAGTTTAAGGTATCAAAGAAGGACTTATTGGAGACAACTAACAAAATATCCAACTGTTGATGAACGAACAGAACTATCTAGAGATGTTTTACAGAAAGCAATATTAAACATTGAAAAGTAAGTCTCTCTTTTGTCACAATTAAAAAAAATAGTTACCTTACTTCTCCTGTTATTAAGAATAATATATTTTCTGCATTAAATACTTTCACTCAAACTTATTCTAATA
>NW_013666801.1:0-755 GCF_000517525.1 Limulus polyphemus
AATCTTATCCTTTTTACCACCTAACTTTTCCATAAGAGGGCGCTGTAATATTTTGGGTAAAATATAGTTTATTTTACTTTATAAAACTTTTGTCGCATGAATTTTAAAGTAGAGGGATGAAGAAACTTGAAAAATCACTTTTAGTCTAATTTAATTAATGCAAAGATCATTTTTAGTTGTTTACAAAGTTGTAGCTTTTGTATTGCCCACTACAGAAAAATAGAATTTCATATATTAAAACTTATTAGAATAAAATATTTCAAATTACGTTTTCTAGTGAAAAATATTCATAAGAGATTATTTCAATATAAAAATATCTATATTTAGAAAGGTTCATAGTTGAAACACAAAGTTCCTATGGGGGAACCATCTAGATAATTTCAAAAGATAAAAAATGAAATTTCGTTTGAGATTAAATAATATCATGAGTTAACAAGATATCTTTTCTAAAAGTAATAAAAAAAACTCCTTCTTGGGTCAATCGGTAAAAGATTGATTTAATACCTTGAAATATCCTTTATCTTATCACCTGAAATTCATATGTACAAATGTTTTCTTATTAATAATATCGTATTAATTTACTATCTGTTAATTTTATCTTTTTCATCTTATCATGCTCTATCGAGCCCGGTTGGATGTATCCCGCATCGAGGGCAAAGTTGTACAATTAAATTAAAGTTATTACAGAAGATAAAATTGTATTCGTTTTCCACACATTAGAAAATACAATATTTAAAAGTAAAATTTAATTAATA
>NW_013666801.1:1277-2436 GCF_000517525.1 Limulus polyphemus
AAGTATATTATAATAGTGCTTTGTTGTTTTTGTAAACTGCGTAGATTTCAGTTAAACATTGGTTTCTTGTGTAAGTCTACTATAATAGTGCTTTGTTGTTTTTGTAAACTGCGTAGATTTCAGTTAAACATTGGTTTCTTGTGTAAGTCTACTATAACAGTACTTTGTTATTTTTGTAAACTGCGTAGATTTCAGTTAAACATTGGTTTCTTGTGTAAGTCTACTATAACAGTACTTTGTTATTTTTGTAAACTGCCTAGATTTCAGTTAAACATTGGTTTCTTGTGCAAGTCTGCTATAACAGTACTTTGTTATTTTTGTAAACTGTCTAGATTTCAGTTAAACATTGGTTTATTGTGTAAGTCTACTATAACAGTACTTTGTTGCTTTTGTAAACTGTCTACATTTCAATTAATCATTGGTTTCTTGTGTAAGTCTACTATAACAGTACTTTGTTGCTTTTGTAAACTGTCTACATTTCAATTAATCATTGGTTTCTTGTGTAAGTCCACTATAACAATACTTTGTTGCTTTTGTAAACTGTCTACATTTCAGTTAATCATTGGTTTCTCGTGTAAGTCTACTATAATAGTATTTTGTTATTTTTGTAAACTGTCTAGATTTCAGTTAATCATTGATTTCTTGTGTAAGTCTACGTGCCCTGTATCATTTTTTGCTGCCCGTCCGTCACATCAGTTGAGAACACACCCGTGAACGACATACACAAACCCTCTTTTCTCGCGGCCCTGTCTTTTCTGCCTTTGTAGGAAATCCTCGAGATACCACTCTTATAATTTACTAATAATTATAAACACAGTTAAACTGCATGTGGTGGTTTTCAAATTAAACAACAAAATTAAAATTTGCAGTTATTAAAATCTACAACAAAGGTAAGTATTTTTAATTGCTCCTTAAAAAAAGGCACGGCATGGCCAGGTGGTTAGGGCACTCGACTCGCAATCTGCGAGTTGTGGGTTCGAATCTCCGTCTCACCAAACATGCTCGCCCTTTCATCCGTGTGGCCGTTATAACGTGACGATCAATCCCACTATTCGTTGGTAAAAGAGTAGTCCAAAAGTTGACGGTGGGTGGTGATGACTAGCTGCCTTCCCTCAACTCTTACACTGCTAAATTAGGGACGGCTAGCGCAGATAGCCCT
>NW_013666801.1:3436-5593 GCF_000517525.1 Limulus polyphemus
ATTTATTTTTTGTATAGGAAATCATTTTTCTTATTTTATTATACTTTATACATACTCAAGGGTAAAACAAACCTATATTTGTCGGATTCTTCACAAAGCTATATAGTGGGTTCTATGTTCTCTGCTCACCGCAGTTATCGAAACCTGATTTCTGGTGTTATAAGCCTACATAATTACTGAAGGGCAACCTTCTGTTATTCTAGTGACAAATTTGTTCAGATTGGTTAGCATGTTATGTAATGTGCTCATGAAAAAAAAGTCAGAACAAAAGGGTATAATAATAAAAGTGGGAAAATGTGAAAACGTCAAATATATTTGTGTATCACATAAACAAACTCAAACTACACGTTCATATCTCTTTAACCTATACTTCACTCTGAATCTAGCCTCTGTATTTGTAGTTCAAATTTAATATCAGCACAATGCTTACACCACAAGAATATGTAGAAATGGTTGTTATTTCATGTAGAATATCACTCGTTTGAGAAATAAGCTTTATTGTTAGGTAGTTTACGATCAACAGCTAAGAGCTTACACACACGAGGATATTGAGGACTTTAATTTGAGGAAGACTCATCTAAGCTACAAAAATATTTATGCCAACAGTAGGTAGAGTAGGGGAAACAGTGGCTGGTTAATGTACTTCTTTTAAAATGTTTAAATAAAAGTCATTCGAACTTAAAGATAAGATTGTTTGTTTTTTGCGCAAAGCTACACGAGGGCTATCTGCGCTAGCCGTCCCTAATTTAGCAGTGTAAGACTAGAGGGAAGGCAGCTAGTCATCACCACCCACCGCCAACTCTTGGGCTACTCTTTTACCAACATTATAACGCCCCCACGGCTGAAAGGGCGAGCATGTTTGATGTGACGGGGATTCGAACCCGCGACCCGCAGATTGCGAGTCGAGCACCCTAACCACCTGGCCATGCCGGGCCAAAAGATAAGAACTTTTAATACATAAACTATATACATTCTTCTATTACATAGGAGAAACGAATCACTTATTTCTTTGATCATTTTCTCACAACTGGACATAATAGAACAGTGTACACCGTGAGTCAATCTACTCCGAGTACGGGGAAAGTTGACACGCACTCTGGGATTATATGACACGGATGAAACTAATAAAAAAACACTTTATTAATATCAATATATTGTTTTTCCCATTTAAGTAAGTGAAATAAAAAACACTTTTAATGTGTCTTATAATATTGTATACAGACACATCTTGAAATTCAAAGTTTAAAAACTAAAAACAATGGAAAGAAAGCAACGCAATGAGGACTTTGCAAGAATTTTAACTCATTTTCATTAATTGTTTTCAAAATTTAAACATTAATTATAATTAATCAAAATGTATTTAAATATTTTATATTATATCTGTCTTTGTTTTAAGAGCACAAAAGCTACATGCAAAGCGTGTCAACCTGCTCCAAGTGACATGTGTGTATGAACGTTAACATCATTATGTTAACTTTTCCCTTTAGCCAACTAGCCCCGGTCTCCCCTAATGAACCCCATATTAGTGTATCACTAAGGGATAATTTACCATTTAATTAACTGTTGATTAGTTATGCATTTCAGAACTTGTTTCATTAAACATTTTTATTTGCTATGCTCGAAAGCCAGGCAAGGACCATTTATTTCTTTGGAAATTCCAAATGTTTTATAATTTATATTGCTATCAACATATAGCATTCCAAACCTAAATTAGTGTATATATCTGTGGCAGGTCTGTCAAGACAGATTCAAGCTCCTGAGTGGGTGACAGAGAGCTAATCCTACTCGGGAAGTTAATTTTAAGGTAATTATAGTTAAAACGTATGACGAATTTAAAACCATTATGTGATACAAGCCTCACATTACTCTACAAACAGCCCGTATTCGCCACAAAGACACGAATCTCAGATTTATTCATAACCTCGAAACAGTATTTGTAAAAATGAATGAGACAAGTTATTTCTGAACATATATTAAGTTATTGGGACAAAGTGTTGTTCAGCTAAACCACGTCGTTTACCCAATGTGTGCCTAAGTTGTCGTTCAGCTTGAAGATATCAAATACCTTTTCCAGAGCATTATATTTTGCAACTGCATACACGATTTATATTGTCGTTAATCCATATATATAAATAAGGAAGTTTGTTTATTTGTTTA
>NW_013666801.1:5792-10323 GCF_000517525.1 Limulus polyphemus
TAATGACGAAATTGACAATTAATTACTACTGCACCATTTTTTTTGTAATAAACATACAAACATAAGCACGTTTTGTACATAGAAAGCGTTATGGTGGGAGACACTCAGATCACCTTGCTGTCAGTTCAATATTAGTAACTTTGTGAATTGCAAATTATTGTTTAGTGATACAGGTGATTATGCCACCCAAGAAACGCCTATTCTATGGAAAGTCTTCTGCCGCTAAAAGAATGCAAGCACAATGAGCAGCTGAAACAGAAGAAGAAGAAGAACGCAATCAAAGACTTCAAGCACAAGCTGCAAGACAGGCTGCTCAAATACAGGAAGAGACTTTGGAACAACGTAAAGTTAGACTTCGAGCTCAAGCTGAAAGGCAGGCTACTCAAAGACAGCAAGAAACTGTTGAACAGCACAAAGCCAGAGTTCAGTCAGAATCATCAAGGCAAGCTGGATATAGACAACAAGAAACTTCTGAACAATGTCAAACCAGAGTTCAAGCACAAAAATTAAGACAAATAACTTACAGAGAGCAGGAAACAGAGGAATAACATGATGCACGACTTGAGGCTCAAAGAACAAGACAAGCTCAAACACGATCTAATTTCAAATAAAGCTTTGTTTGATTAAATGCTTATTTATTTCTCGCATCACAGCTTTTGTCTACTTACTGAATAATTTGCTGAAAAAATACTGATCTATACATTTCAAATCTAAATTTTTACCGTGCAACGCCGGGTAACCTAGCTAGTATTAGTATAAAATAATAATAGTAAAATTTATTTGGAAAGCAAGTGTTATTTTGGGAATTTTATCTCAGCACTTATATACTGCCTGAATGGTGTATGACACAAAATCAATCTTGGCTTTTAGGTGTCTGTAAGAGTCTGCAATATTTCATTAATTTAAATTCAGTTAATTTATTTACTGTATGATTTTCCAGAATAGGACTTCATGAGAAAATCGAACCATTTCATAAAACATATAAACCGTATTCTCATACTTTTAAGTGAATTAATGCCTATGGCTAAAAATAAATAATCGTGCTTTGTAACTATTGTTTGTTTGTTTGTTTTTGAATTTCGCGCAAAGCTACACGGGGGCTATCTGCGCTAGCCGTCCCTAATTTAGTAGTTTAAGACTAGAGGGAAGGCAGCTAGTCATCACTACCCAACGCTAACTCTTGGGCTAACTCTTTTACCAACGAATAGTGGGATTGACCGTCACATTATAACGACCTCACTACTGAAAGGGCGAGCATGTTATGGGATTCGAACCCGCGACCCTCAGATTGCGATTCGAGTGCCTTAACCACCTGGCCTGAATTTTACGATGTATAACAACAAGATGATCGTTGGTGTATATATGTCCTAACTCCCACATTTTAAAACAAGTTATGTGTCTTTCTAGGAGTAAGCAAATTTATTTGTCTATGTTTCCTTATAGCCTCTTATTTCATTCATACAAGATACAATTATGTAACGCAATGGTAGTAAAATACGGTTTGTGTTTTTGGAAATTAAGAGGCAAAATAATAATGGTAGTGCAACAAAAATTATTTGAAAACATTAATAACTTTCATGGTTTTAGAGTGCTCTTAGAAGTAGTAGATTTTTAGAAATTACTTAAACTGGACTATAGGTATATTAATATACGTATAAACGGAGTAAAGGAGTTTGCTTTAAGTCGTGCAAAACTATAGAAAAATTCCACCCTCTCCTTATATTTAATAGACAAGGCATTCACACATTCCATAATACTTGCTGAGTTATGTATTTGAAGATCTTAGATACGAGCTCACGATGTGCTATGAAAATTGCTGGTTAATTTCAATTGGGGGGGGGGGAGTTATAAGTGAAACAGTCAATTTAACTATGCAATTAAAATTAGCCGTGTAGACTGGGCTGCTGTCTGGTTGCTCTTTATTTGGCCAGCAATTCCATATTAGAGCCAGCTATGGTTGAATTTTGGAGGCTCTGACCTGGCTGTTTAGCTAATGTGTTGCATAATGAGCCGTTTAGGCTAACATACCAAATATAGACATGGGAACGTTTTGTAGTTTGCCTGTTGTTCATAATTAAAACAATGTATTATAAATTGGTATTGTATATTTTTAGCATTAAAGTTCTATGTCCTCTAGGTTTATATGTTGGATGTTTATTAACATTAAAGTTCTATGTCCTCTAGGCTTATATGTAGGATGTTTATTAACATTAAAGTTCCATGTCCTCTAGGTTTATATGTAGGATGTTTATTAACATTAAAGTTCTATGTCCTCTAGGTTTATATGTAGGATGTTTATTAACATTAAAGTTCTATGTCCTCTAGGTTTATATGTTTTATTTTTGTTATTATATTCCATATGAAAATTAATGTTAATTATTGATTTGTGCATAATTTATTTGGTTATTGTTATACGGTATTTACTTTCTTCCCAAACTTTCTGATAATCGTTAGGGTTCACTATGAGAAATCAGACCATGTTATTTAAAACCTGCTAAAGCTAATAAATAATTCAAACATAATTGCAAATAAAAAAGAAACGGATTTTTTAACATATCATAAATGTGAAACAAATGTGTCTTGCGAAATGCAACCTTTTATTATGTTTATTAGTATATGGTCCCTAAAAATCTATTAATGACCTGAGAAAAGCTACACAATTATTTGAATATTTTCAGTTTTTTCTTTCTACTAAATCGCTAAGAATTGAGAAATTTGACATATTTAAATTAAATAGTTTTCATAAAAAGAGTTAGATGTTGTATTTCTAATTACAATGGGTTTACAGTTTTATAAAGAAATTAATAAGGTGCTCCAATGTAAATACAGTCATTTTTGACTATGTATACATATTACTTGAGTTACAACATACTCTGTGTATATAAGATGCCCTTATATGAATCTTTTGCCTTAGGTATCTGAACAAAGATGAATTAAAACAAACCAAGTTTGAATTTTTTTATATGTCTATACATTTCAATGAATATAAAGAGTTGGTAGAATATAAGTTAATACAAGGTATAAAAAATATTTTATAATTTTCATGTCTGTATTCTAGAATTTTATTTAAGCGGATGGGCAAATAATTATTAACAACATTGTTCTTATCTACTTGCGATAGAAATCGGTTCACTGATGACAACTTTATTTAACATGAAAAATCATCCCTAATCTTGAACTTATGTTCTTCAGATTATTGACGAAGTTTGTTTCTATAATGTAATACAGATGGCGTTAGTGTTACTTGAACTTCAAACCGCTATTAGTGATAATTACATTGTTAGTGTGGTTGTCAATCATCTAGGCTAAGTATGCTGAACAATCCTTTTCTTTTTCGTCTAAGATGTTTAGTTAAGTCAAGCTCATTTGAGGGAGATTAATTTAAACATTTGTTACACTGCATTTTCATATTCTGAAAGTTGTCGACTCATTCTTTTACACCATAATAGTCACCCAGTGGGCCAGTGGTAAGTTTATGGACTTACAACGCTAAAATCCTGTGTTCGATTCACCCTGGCTGACACAACAGATAGTCTGATGTGATTTTGCTTTAAAAAACAATACATTCAAATACATAAATAATTAAATAAAGTACCTTGTCATGTAAAACTTAAGACTTGTTTATTGCTTGATATACAGAGTATAATATTTATGGTTACAACGTTTTACCAGTGTTTAATTATTGTCTCAATGGGTAATAGAATCGCTGTTATTTATGCACGTTTTTGAAACAACGGCACTAGATAAGTGACGTCAAGATACCAAGACTGGCCCTGATCTCTGGCTTAGATACATCGATGACGTGTTTGGACTGTGGAAGGTCTTCCTTCTTTAATCTAATTTTTAGACTTTCTAAGTTCCATAGACCTCAACACCCAGTTCACCCCGAATCATTCGAATGACAAGAGAAACATAGATTTTCTTAACGTTACCTTAAGCATCGACAATGACAATAATATACAATCTGCCTTGTTTCACAAACCAGTAAGAAAACCTCTCTTCCTTAAAATCAACTCACATCATCCCAAAGCTTCCAAGAAAGGTGCAATTATTGGAGAATTAAACAGAATCGATCGTAATTGTAGTGAAAAAACAATGCATGCTACGAACTAAAATCACTTCTTCTGAGCAAACAATATCAACCTTTTTACATCGAACAAATTTTCATGAACTATGACGCGCAAAAATCAGCATTGCACTTCCAGCATGAGAAAACACAGATAAACAAGGATGAAAAATAAAACATAAAAATAGTTATGTTTATAACACCTCTAATTGACGAAGCTATCTTCAAGAAAATATAAACTATAATCAGGAAGTCTGAACTGCCAATTAAAGTTATATAACGGCCAGGTCCAACCCTAAAATACCAACTTTTAAAATCTCAGTACACTGCCTTACAATGTACTAAAGCCAACTGTCTTACAATAACGTGTTTGCAATCTAAGGATGAGTGTCTTGTCTCCAATGTTGCTTACCAGCTAACATGTAACATCTATCATCATACATACATAAGAGAAACCGGAAGAAC
>NW_013666801.1:11276-13833 GCF_000517525.1 Limulus polyphemus
GGACAAGTAACACTTTGCTTATTTAAACTAATTATGGACAAGTAACACTTTGCTTATTTAAACTAATCATGTACAAGTAACATTTTGCTTCTATAAACTAATCACGGACAAGTAGCACTTTACTTCTATAAAGTAATCATGGACAAGTAGCACTTTTTTATTTAAACTAATCATGGTTTCTGAAGCAGTGAATTGTACCCTTGGTTGTTTAATTAACAATCCTTCTCCAATATATTCTTTCTTGTAAAATTCTGAAAATTTTCTTCATTTTACCAAATCCTGTAACAACTTTCAGTTGTGATCAAATCGAAGGATTAAGCTTGGACAATTCTATTGTTCCCGCTCTCGCAAACATATTCATGATAAAAAGTGAAGATCAAGATATATCAATCAATCTTCTGGGTAAGATAATGATTCTCCATCTACTGGAGAGTTTTTTTTTCACACGTGAACCTGATCCATCCTGACGTTAACTTTACCAGTGAAGATGAAGAAAACCATACACTTACTTCCTGAATGTTCTTGTTAAAAGACACGATGATAAGTTCCACACTTACAGTTATCATAAGAGTACTCACACAAGTGCATATGTATCTTGGAGCTCCTACATCCACACTTACAGTTATCATAAGGGTACTCACACAAGTGCATATGTATCTTGGAGCTCCTACCATCCACACTTACAGTTATCATAAGGGTACTCACACAAGTGCATATGTATCTTGAAGCTCCTACCATCCACACTTACAGTTATCATAAGGGTACTCAAACAAGTGCATATGTATCTTGGAGTTCCTACCATCCACACTTACAGTTATCATAAGGGTACTCACACAAGTGCATATGTATTTTGAAGCTCCTACCATCCACACTTACAGTTATCATAAGGGTACTCACACAAGTGCATATGTATCTTGAAGCTCCTACCATCCACACTTACAGTTATCATAAGGATACTCACACAAGTGCATATGTATCTTGGAGCTCCTACCATGACCTTTCTCAAACATTAGGCATCGTAAAAACTATGTGTCATTCCATCAAGACTATTTGTACGTAATGAACATTTTCAACCAGATCTCGACAAATTAAAAATAGAATTAATAACCCCAAAAGGGTTTTCCTCTAGAACGTGTTAACAAAGTCTTCTTTAAACTAAATAAAAAAAATCCAAATCTGAGTCAAGTAATAATGAATGTCCTATTCATTGCACAGTTCCATTTTACTAAACGTGTCAATTCAATCAGAAGGTTTTGGGGGAAAAAAGTGCAAAAAAATCTCAATTTAACTCATCTGTGAGATCTGTGTTTCTTCCTGGCAGAAAACCTTCATGCAATTTCTATAAAAAATACCAAGATTCTGATACTTCTGGTTCCGTGTATCAATAAATTGTAAACTGTGCGTGGAGTTTTACATTGATGAAACACACAGAGAAGTTCCAACCCGTGTTAAAGAACATAACAACCTCCCTCCCATGTTTGAAAACGTATGCCCAAGCATGGTCATTTTTTCAACCTCACAATGTTGAAATTCTCAATAGAGAACAAAATATATTTCGCCGTAAAATAAATGAAGCCTTATTAATTACACAGCTTGAATCTCAAATTAACAAATATTCTGGTTGAAACAGTTGTATCTTCTTTAACTATGGTTGAAATCTTTTGAGGTTGAACTGCAGTATACATATGTTTTATTTTTTATATTTTTAAGGTGAATTTATGATATAATACAATCAAACTATATTTACCTGTCGAAAATGCGGAGTATATTAAAACCACGTTTCGAACACACACACGTCACAATGTAAAATATTTAAAACTATTTTGTTGTAGATTTTTGAAAGGGTTATAAAGAATGTTAACATTATAATAGTAAGTAATTCACAATACCGAGTGAAATCTAAAATAATGTTTTGAACAATTATTTTGGAATAACATTAAACTGATTTGTATACAATTTTCGACACTTTCACGTTTCCTCTTCTGACTAACGATTGGTTGTTGAGAAAAACACATTCACTGTTTTTGTGTAACGTAAGTTCCAAGTCCCTTAATGGTATATGACGTTAGAAAGAGGGTTTGTTTGTAATTAAGCACAAAGCTACACAATGGGCTATCTGTACTTTGCCAACCACAGGTATCGAAACCCGGTTTCTAGCGTTGTAAGTCCGAAGACATACGGCTGTGGCACTGGGGGAGGGGGGTTGTAGAGAGAGGGTTAAGCTTAAAATGACCTTCATTGGTGTTTGAAATTTGACAACCTTTTGATGAAAGAACTTTCCACAATTTTTGTTTTGACATGATTTCCAGTTTTATATGCCAATTTGGCTGATTTATAGTTGATTTTATGATCAAGATTCTTCATGTATAGAAAAATAGTGTTAATTATTTGATCATTTGCAATATCTGTTTTACTATCCTGCGGTTTTGCTAAGCTCAGCCAATCGAATACCAATTTAACCAGCCGCTAGTTTCTCGTACTGTCTAGATTAGCAGTTCATTAATGATAACGAGAAACCCACTTGAAGTAAAAATGTATAGAAGAGACGGCTGGTATG